>NC_057809.1:377454378-377458370 GCF_018294505.1 Triticum aestivum | reverse complement strand
GTTCATCCAGCCCTCCACACCACGAGGTCCTATTCATCCACCCCTCCACGGGCACCCCTCCACCGTCTACTGTTCATCCAGCCCTCCACCACACCATGGGGTCCTGTTCATCCAGAGGCAACGCCACCGCTCACTGTTCATCCAACCCCCCCGGCAACGCTCACTGTTCATCCCATCGATCAACTTCAGTTAGCAGCAGTAGCGAAGGAATCGCTCGATCGGGTTCAGTTAACAGCCATCGATCGATCGCTCGGGTTCAGTAACGCGTAGCCTGCAATGCAATCGCTCAGGTTCAGTTAGAGCCCAACGCCTCGCTCGGGTTCAGTTAGAGCCAACGCCTTGCACACACGCGCGTACGTGTACGAGAGAAACACGCATCGCTTGGCCCCCGACCTCCCACCATAACTGGGAACTCCCCGAAATTTTCCTCCCCCTCGCTTCTACCACGGTTTTTCCGTCATGGACGGCCCAAAGAATGTCATGCAGATGCGTCTCCGGCCCGCCCAGGACGAAAAGCCCATTTTCTGTCATGATTTTTTGTCATAGAAGTAGGAGCCCACCACATCTATGATGATACCGGGTTTTGTCACAATTATCGTCATAGAACTGTCATATGTATGAGAGAAAAAAAAATGTTCGGCCCAAAATGTCACGGATGTGTCTTTCTTTTGTAGTGCTAGCCATCCCCGATCTCATCAAGGTTGGTGTTTCCTTGTGTGTCAATGGTGATGGAAGGACATGAAGGCACACGCGCGTTGTCCTGTCGATTGAAGGTGAATTTAAGGCATCCAAAGAGCATGGTCTACATGGGGGAGGGTGGTGTGTCTTTGTAGAGTCGATCCACCCCGTCAGTGATGAACTCGAGGGAGCCGAAAATGAAGCTCTAGCCTAGTATGAACTCGCTAGGCATGGTTAGAGATCTGATTTGGATACGGTCTCTGGCCGACGTAGCCCCCTGACTGGCATGCCAACTGATGGTACGTAAAACCATCGCTATCCCTGATAGGGTGGAGAGCGCAACTTCATGTTCCAGAGGGGATCTTGTGTTCAGACCCTCATGGTCGAGGTAATGGCCGTACTTTTGCTTTGTTTTAATTAATTGTGGAAATGGCTTTTGTGAGGGGGTTACAAGTATGACATGGTGTTTTCTACCAATGCAGTGTCTCTAGAAGAAGAGGCCTCAAACTATCCCTGCCCTCGCCTTATACACCAGGACAAGGCCTAGGGTTACGAGAGTTCTAACCGACCTAGAGTCCTACTCAGTGGAGAAATTTTTGGCTTGCACACCATAGGGAGTGTCTTTGTGCTTAGCCGAAGGTCCTTTGGATTATCCAGGCATACGGGGCCCTGAAGCCGGCCTAGTACTAGACTTGCTAGCTGACGGGGCACTCCCTATGTAGCGCACTAACACTGACGTGTGGAGGGAGCTTCGCTGCAGATTGTGGTGGCCACTGAAAGGTCTTCGCGAGGGTTCCTCTCTCGAGATCCGGTGGTTGCCTTTGCCGGTGAGATGCGATCTATTGATGATGGCTTGTTGCAGAGGCTATAGTTATGCGGCGGAAGCATTCAGTTTGTAGCCCAGCGCGTCTAGCTGCTGGGATCACGAAAAAGTGGTGGCGACAACACTAATTGACTTCGATTTGGTGGTGCTTCTCAACTACCCGCTCTCGAGCTCCGAGTTAAAAACCTAGGTCTGGCCCGAGTTGGTTATACGTGGTAGTGGTGATGTTTTGTGTCATTACCTTGTTGAAGACATTGAACAAATACACTTAGATTAGTTTCTTCAGGGTGAAAACATA
Organism: Triticum aestivum; assembly: GCF_018294505.1. Taxonomy (NCBI): domain Eukaryota; kingdom Viridiplantae; phylum Streptophyta; class Magnoliopsida; order Poales; family Poaceae; genus Triticum; species Triticum aestivum. The sequence goes on along the minus strand of NC_057809.1, from coordinate 377,456,571 downwards.
GAATCTGGCCTTTGATGGTTGGATTCGCTGACAGCAGCGCTTCCCTTCCTGAAGGTGTTGTTGTTGAAGAACCTTGTTGTCCTTGTGGTCTCAAGAGATGGTTGATGCAGATATGGTTGTTGTTGTAGGTTTTTGATGACCCACAAGTATAGGGGACCAATCATATTCCTTTTGATAAGTAAGAGTGTTGAACCCAACGAAGAGCAGAAGGATTGATATGCAGTTTTCAGCAAGGATTTCATTGCAAGTGTTGTAAGGTAGTTTTGACAAACAATTTGATAGCAAGATAATTTGTAACAAGGTAACAAGTAACAAAAGTAGCAAGGTGCAGGAAGTGGCACAATCCTTAATTATGCTAAGTACTCCCTCCGTTTCTTTTTACTCCACGTATAAAATTTGACCAAATTTATATCAAAAAGTATGAACATATACAATAGTAAAGCTATATACTATGAAAACACATTTCATGGTGCATCTGATAATATTCATTTCATATTGTGAATGTTGATATTTTTTAATATAAATTTAGTCAACCTTTACAAAGCTTGACTTTGACCAAACCTTATATGCAGACTAAAAAGAAATGGAGGGAGTACAAATCGGTGATACTTCTTATTGTGATTAAAACGCTCTTGAGGACGCACGGGAATATCGCGAAGTTACTTTCACCATGATTCATCGACTTACGTCCATTGCCTCGATAAGTGTTATGTGGGTGGACGGGAGCTAAGGTAATGTCCTTACTAGAAAAAGAAATACGTACCTATGATTATACTCTCATGCAAGCATCCACAACTACAAGAGAAGTAATTAAGACAAATCTAACTACAACATTAAGCAATTGGATCCAAAACAGCCCCTTACGGAATAATTCATAAACTTGGGTTTAGGTTTCTATCACTCCCACAACTCATCATCTACAAACTAATTCCACAATGCCTTCCCCTAGGCCCAAACATGGTGAAGTGTTATTTAGTCGACATTAACGTAACACCACTAGAGAATAACAACACAACATAATATCAAAACATTCAACGGTGATCAACTTCACATGAATACTAGCAACAAGACTTCTCCCATGTCCTCAAGAACAACTAGAACTACTCACAACTCATCATATTGATTTGATTGGTGGGTATAAATATATGATTAACAATCTAAACATAATAATCTTCCACCAATTAAACCAACAAGCATAAACTACAAGATGAAATCAACATTACTAGTACCCCCAAGTACGGATCTGAGGTTTGATACAAAGATTGAACACAAAGGATGAACTGGGGTTTTGATATGAGATGGTGCCGATGAGATGTTGATGAAGATGATGGTTCACACAGTGAGAAGAGTGTTGGTGACGATGAAGGCGTTGACTTCCCCCTCCGGGAGGGAAGTTTCCCCGGCAACTCCGTCGGAGACCAAAAGTGCTCCACTCGCAAACGGCAATGGTAAGTCCCGTAAACCTTCTCTCTATTTTTTTAGGTTAATTAAAATTTATGGCCAAAGGGCTTCAAGGGAAGGGCCTTCAGGGGCCCACAAGCTCAGGTGGCACGACTAGGGGGTGGCCGCGCCACCTACTCTTATGGCTGGCTAGTAGGCCCCTCTGACATATCTTTGCTCCAATTCATTATATATTCCAAAATAATTCTCCAAAAAATCACGCTTCATTTTGAGCTCCGGAGAATTGTTATCTCTTGTGTTGTTATTTTACGTCCAGAATCCAGCTGCTGGCAATTCCTCTCTCTTGATGTGACTTGCCTTTTAAGAGAAAGAAGACATTAGAATTACATCAAAATGTGAAATATAACATTGAAATAAGTTAAATTATAGTAGGAAATAATGATGCAAAATGGATATATCAGTTGTAGATAGCAGATTTGTTCGCTTCTGGGTTTTTGGTTTTCATCGCTTAGTCATGGTTTTGGTCTTATATGACTTTGCTATTTGCCCACGTGTGTTATTTATGTGTTGGTGTTCGCTATATGCACCTAACCAGGCAGAGGTCAGATGTATCCTCATTGTGTTTGTATCCACTTGATAATTTCTTTTGAGTCAATACTATGCGCCCTTTGTGAAAGAAACATGAGGTCTCACCAGAAACCATCCGAGTTATCTCTCTCTTGTACTGAGACGTTATTGATCTCGCCTACAATACATTGTTACTAGGCCGATCCAATACTGTAGCTGCATTTG
>NC_057809.1:377444603-377454125 GCF_018294505.1 Triticum aestivum | reverse complement strand
CAACATTTTACATCGGTTTCCTTGTTTCTTTCTTCGGTTTGCACCGGTTTTCTTCTGTTTCCTTCATCATTTTTTCAAAAAAAAATATTTTTCCTTTTTCCTTTTTATATTTTTTCCTTTTTTTCCAACACATACCTATTTTTTCTTGCACATTGTAAAAAAATTGGTATATATAATGAATATTTTGAATATGCATTTAACGTTTTTCATATAGATGTTTAACATTTTTTCAAATATATATTTTCATGTCTATTTTCTTCACTAATAATCACACATTTTTCACGTAAATCTAAAACATATATTTTTATTACTTTTCAAATACATGATTAATATTGTTTCAAATACGTGTGTTGAACATCTTTTCAAATACATGTTAAACATTTTTTGAATGCATATTGAAACTTTTATAGGACAATACAAATTTTTATAAAACTATGAGAACGCTTTTTCTAAAATTGCATAACATTTTTTTAAGTCAGTAACATATTTTTGAAATATGTGAACAGTTTTTTCTAAAATGTAATGAATGGTAAGAAACATTATTTTTGAATTTCACCCGTATTTTTTTTACATAATATAACATTTCCAAATAATGTCACGTGCATATTGTTTGAAATGCGTGAACATTTTTGAAATGTCATATACATTTTTCTAAATGCTACAAACATTTTCTAAAAATTGAGCGAACATGTTTATACATTGCATGAAAAACATTTAAAGTACGACGAACACTTATATTATTTAACCAAATTATTTGTTGTTAATATATGAATTTTGTATGTTGTCAAAATATAAACTGAAGTAAAAAAACACATGTGTGACATCATCGTGACAAAACTGCATAGTTACTGGGCCGGGCCACTACTGGCTCCATGTACGCGAGCTCGGCTTCTGTCTTACTAAAAACAAGACATAGACTTGCCCGCCCTAAACATCAATTCCTATTCGGCGCCTTAAAGGTCATATAAAGGCATGGCACACACCCAAATCACTACGGTAGGCATAGTAGCGGACTGGCTCATATACTTCCGGCTTGATTTTCTTTTAGACTCCCTTTGTAATCTAATATAAATCGTTTAGGTTGAGACCTAAAAAGGTCTTATGTTATTACTTTACAAAGTAAGTACGTTTTCCAGGTGGGTTTTCCCTGGTTTCCTGTTCAGTTATTTTCTTTGTGTTTCTTCTTTTTTTATCTCTTCTTCTTTTTCAGTTTTCTTTCTTATTTTTGTTTTTTATTTACTCAACTTTTTTTTCATGAAAAAATTGAAAATTCATGAACTTTTTCCATATATACGAACTTTTTTCAAATGCATGAACTTTTAGGTCTGAACTTCTTTTCCAAATCCATGGACAATTTTCTAAATACTGTGAACTTTTTCTATAATAGCATGAACTTTTTCAAATTCATGAACTTTTCATATTTCGATAACTTCTTCAAATTCTTCATTTTAAAAATTTGTGAAATTTTCTCAAATTCATGAACTTTTTTTGATTTTTATGAACTTTCTAAGATTAGCGATTTTTCATTATTTAGACGCACAATCCAAGAGATAAAATATTTTAAGAAAACAAATCTTCGAACAAAACAATTCAGGTTGCGACACCATTTGTCGGCACCAGAATGGTGAAAAGTGACCTTTGTAAAGCGAAACCTAACTAACTACTCCCTCCGTTCTAGAATAAATCATTTAAATGTTTGACCAAGATTAGAATAAAATAATAACATATGCATTACCTAATAGATAAAATATGAAACTGCTTTTCATGATGAATCAAATGATATAAATTTCTATTGTTGATATTGATATATTTTTCTAAAAACTAGGTCAAACATGCACTTGTTTGACTTTTGGAAAAATAAATACACCTTATATAAAAGGGACGGAGGGAGTATTTTTTTTAGGTAAATAACCTAACTAACGTTTTTTAAAAGAATCTCGAGAAGCGTTTAGGAGCTCTCGCTAGAAGCAGCCTGCTGCCCCGTTCTCAGAAGTCGCCTTTTGTGGCCATTAAAGCCGATTAGGCTAGTGTGGCCAGGGTGTGTATGCCTTGTGGGAATCAGGGCCCGTTCAGGCAAGAGGCCGGAAACAAATCGGTCATGTTCCCTCAGAAAAAAAAAATCGATCACGCTCTCCCAAGAAATACTCTCTGTATCAAAATTAAAATATAAGACATTTTTTGACACTTATCATAGTGTAAAAAAACATCTTATATTCTACTCCCTCTGTAAACTAATATAAAAGTGTTTAGATCACTACTTTAGTAATCTAAACACTTTGATATTAGTTTTCAGACGGAGTAATACAGAAGTAGTATTTTGATAAATCATGGACGCACCATATTCGTTCGTTTTACTTCCTATCGAGGCGAGGTGAGGCGAGCCGCTGGGGGAATGGCGAACGGCCAGCAATGAGCATCGGATGTAGTGCGTTGGAAAGGTTTCCGTAAACCTTAGCGCTCTGGTGATTAGGGTTTGGCGGCCCTGACGACGCCCGTAGATTAGATCGACGGGGCGCATCGAAGATTCCGCCGGTGGGAGGGATGGCGACACCCTCCGGCAGCGGCGGCGGGGTGGCGGGGGCAACTCTGTCGCCCAGATCGGCTAGGGCACGCCTGGAGGAACAGCTCGAGAAACTCGACATCACAGAGGAAGAGGCGGCGCCATTGGTAGTAGATGATCGTGTGGACGGGGCGCTGAAGAAATGGATCGTGGCGGCGAAGGTATTGCATCGTAATTTACTACACATCCAGACTATCTCAAACGCCCTTCGACCTGCTTTCCGGATCGTGGGAGAAAATACGTTCGTCGCGGAGTTTGCGATGAAGCGAGATCGAGATCATGTATGGGATGGATCCCCATGGCACATCAGCAAGAACACAGTCATCCTGTCGAAGTTCAACAAGTGCATGTGCCCGTTGGAACTTAAATTCGACAAGCTCAAGGTTTGGGCTCGTGTCGTCAATCTCCCGTTCAATCTGCGCATTGAAACTTGGTGCAAAGACATCGCGAAGCAGATTGATAAGGAGGCCAGCTCGGTCCACTTTGATCATGGGGGAGGCTACCTGCATGACCGCGTTACTTTGGACGTAGCCAAGCCATCGAGGAGATGGATTGTGATCAACTCTGCAAGGAGGGGTAGTACCGACCGATATGACATACAATATGAAAACATCCCTCACTTTTGCTTCTCGTGTGGCCGGTTGGGTCACTCCTACTTATTCTATCCGATGCCTGGGACGAGAGACGAAAACGGTGACTTGCCGTTTGGCAAAGGTCTCCGGTCGCCGAAAGTGAAAAGGAAATCTGCATCTTCTGAAGGTTCCTCGAAAAGCAACCAAACCAAATCAGGCAAGAATGAAACAAGGAACTCAAGTAATGCAGCTGGGCATGGGACCGAGGTGAACTCCCCAGTGAAACGAACTGCACCGAAACGAAAAGGGGAGCCTCCTGCCCAAGTTTACCGCTGAGTTGAATTGCCCCTTCTGACAAACCATGCTGCTGCTGATACCTTGGAGGCAAAACACTCGGATGTAGCCATGTAGAAGGGTGCCGATGACAGGGAGGAGGACGATGGTACAGTGAGAGAGGTAAAGAAAAAGAAACCAACACCTACAAATTCTGGATCTTCGGCAGAGACTGCTAGTCGGCCCTGCCCGAAGCAATGATTTGCCTATGCTGGAACTACCGGGGGCTTGGGAACCCCGAGGCAGTTCACGAGCTTCGCAGTGTTGTGAAGAAAGAAGGCCCCGCTCTGGTCTTTGTCATGGAAAAAAAGATCCGAGGGAAACATGTTGAAAAATTGCAGCATACACTAGGGTTTGCTGGTTGTTTTGCTATGGATAGTGATGGACTAAGCGGGGGCATCGGCCTCTTTTGGTCTTGAGACGTAATAGTGGAGCTCAAGCACTACAACTCGGGCCATATCGATGTTGTGGTTCGCGATGCACTCAATGCCTCTGTGAACTGGAGGTTCACCGAGTTTTATGGAGCGCCAAGAGCAGAGAACAGACACCATAGCTGGCGATTCATACGTACTCTACACAACTTACCTCATTCAGAGTGGTTGTGTATGGATGACTTCAAGGAAACTCTTCATGGGATGAGCACTTCAGCAGGACAGCTCGACCGGAGTGGCAAATGAGAGCTTTCCATGACGTTGTCAGTGATTGTGCTTTCCAGGATTTAGGTTGGTCTGGGGTACCCTACACATGGGACAATCGACAATCCGGCAATGCAAATGTTAAGGCTCGGCTTGATCGAGCTTTCGCTAATGAGGAGTTCCGACAGAAGTATGAGCATGCCAAAGTGCTCCATGTGTACTCCTTAGAGTCTGACCACTGCTTCGTAGTGGTGGATCTTCGATGCCATCCATCCAACAGACATGCTTCGAAACCCTCTCGCTATGAGAACATCTGGCAATCTCATAGGGCGTGTTTGGTTGCCTGGGTGGCTCTAGCCTGCATCGCATGGGGGATCCTGGGTGAGTGTTGCCTGGTTGAGCTGATGCAAACATGAACTAAGATATGTGTTTGGTAGACTGCATGATATGAGTGCATGAGAGATGCTATGTACAACAGATTTTGTTTGGTTGGCCGCATTTGACGGTAATTATGCTAACTTTTCTCTTCCAATTTCCATCACTCCAATTTGATCTGAATGATTCCGTGGACAAAAACAACAACTAAAACTAGCCTGGACTGAAATCTGAACCAAAGCTTAAGTTTTAATTTTATTTATCACAAATTTCTCAAAAAAAAATCAAAGCCTCAACTGAATCTGAACCAACCAAAACTCAAGCAGCAGAGACCAAGTGGATGAGAGAGGAGACGGCGACAAGATGGCTGAGGAGAAGATGGGCAGCCGAGAGGAGATGCGGTGGCGCAGTTTGAGGGGAGAAACACGGCGCCAGATGGTAGTTGCGGCTCGCGACGCGCAGATGCTCCCCTCCCCCTTCTTCCTCTCGACCGGTAGCGGGTGGCGTGGCGAGCTCCGGCGAGCTCGTCCGTAGGGCCAGGTGTGTGCGGCTATGGCGGAGTTTGGCGGCGCTGAGGCGGCGGCGGAAACCGATGATGCGGAGGGTGAGGCGAGCCCCCGGCGTGGGCGTGGAGTAGCGCCGACGACAGAGATCGGACCGGCAGCAGGCGAGGTAGCTCCGACCAACTACGCAAGCAGGGGCTTAGACAGCAGCGGAGGCAGCAGGTTGATGTGCTCGAGTCGATGCGTGCGAGAGAGAGAGAAAGAAGAAAGGGAACGCGAGCTTGCTGTCGAGGCGTGGATGCAGACGCGGGCCTGGCTCCCGGATACGCTCGATTCCTGCGTTCCCCTCAGCCTGGCTGAGAGGGCTCTTTTGCATGGGTCGGGCCAGGCCGAGGAGGCCACACAGGTAACCAATCATGCTGGTTTTGCATCGCGGGTGCGAGTCACATGCGAGCCAGTCATCCAAACGCGCCCATAGTGACTATGAGCAACTGGTTACTAAAACTTGGCGTGCACAAGCTAAGAAGCCGGGTTTGCTTGGGATCATGAACTCTTTAGAAGCCCTACAACAGAAACTAGTGCCTTGGGGAGTTCAGGAATTTGGGTGCTTAACGAGGACCGTCCGCCGGCTGCAAAAACGACTCGATAGGTTGCGAAGCCAATTGGTTGGACGGGGCCCCTCAGATGAAGAAAAGGATACCATGTTAAAGCTCTGGGAGGCATTAAAATTGGAGGAGATATGGTTAAAACAGCGATTGCGTGTCCCTTGGCTTCGCGAGGGAGAGCGCAATACGACCTAATTTCAAGCGCAGGCTAAGCAACGCCAACGCATCGACAAGATCGCCAACTTACAGCGGTCCGATGTCTTAGTATGTGCTTCGGAGGAGGAGGACAAGGAAGAGATTCTTGCTTTTATCAAGGTCTCTACACGTCTCAAGGGTACAGCAAGAGCGATGAGTTGTTATCGCATGTACTGATCCAGGGTACGTCGATGATGAAAGATCTACTATGTAAACTGTTCGATGAATCAGAGATCCGGGTAGCCCTCTTTTAGATGGCCCCATCAAAAGCACCGGGGGTGGACGGATTTACAGCAGGTTTCTACTAGCACCATTGGGATCTATTAAAGCATGATATAGTCCTGACGTTATTGGATTTCTTGAATGCTGGTGAACTACCCGCGGGGCTCAATGACACTTCCATCACTTTAATCCCAAAGGTACGTCATCCACAAAATATCTTGCAATATCGGCTCGTTGCTTTGTGTCCAGTTCTCTATAAGATTGATGTTAAAGCCATCACCAATCAATTGAGGCCTTGCATGGATGAGATTATCAGTGAGGAGCAAAGTACTTTCGTCCCAGGTCGTTTGATCACAGACAACGTTCTTGTTGCATTTGAAAGTGTACATACGATGAAGAGGCGGAAGAAAGGGAAAATTTTCTCATGTGCGATCAAATTGGACATGATGAAAGCTTACGATCGAGTCGAGTGACATTTTCATGAAGCTATGCTCTTGAGGCTCGGATTTGCTGGAAGCTTGGTGAGATTGATCATGAAGTGTGTCACATTTGTACGTTTCTCTATGCGTGTTAACGGGGATTTGCTGCCCTACTTCACCCTGTCGAGAGGTCTCCGGCAGGGCTGCCCAGTTTCGCCGTACCTTTTTATGCTATGCGCTAAAGGTTTCTCTACTCTGGTTAATCACTATGGAAACTTCATTGATCGTGGCATCAGAGTGAATCACAGAGCACCTTGGGTGAGTCATCTTTTGTTCGCAGATGATAGCTTGATCTTCATCAAGGCGACCCTTGAGAGTGCAACTAGATTGAATGACATTCTCGGGATCTATGGTGAGGCCTCCGGCCAATGTGTGAACAGATCAAAAAGCTCTATATATTTCAGTCCCAACACACCGGCGGCGCTCAAAGCAAGTCTGAAACAACTTCTGAATGTCCATTCTGAAGCTTTTTCAGAACGCTACCTCGGTCTACCTACTGCAATTGGAAGGATTTCTAGTGGAACGTTTGAGCATATTGCTAATCGTGCCAAGGGTAAGATGCAAGGTTGGTCAGAACGGCTGTTTGCATGTGCCGGTAGAGAATCCCTAATCAAATCAATTGTTCAGGCCATTCCAACTTTCAGCATGTCATGCACTCTGCTGACTAAAAAAGTGTGCAAAGGTTTGACCTCAAACATGGCAAAATTCTGGTGGGCGAGTTCTCTGGATAGACGTGCTCTCCACTGGATTGCATGGCATAAACTTGCTACACCAAAAATCAAAGGGGGGGATGGGCTTCCGCGACCTCCGACAGTTCAACATTGCCCTTCTTGGGAAACATGGCTGGAGGTTCATGACGAAATCGGACTCACTTTGCACCAGAGTTATGAAGGGAAGGTACTTTCCTGATTGTGATTTTATGCAGGACACAATACCAAAGTCAGCTTCTGCTACTTGGAGGGCGATCGTTGTGGGTCGTCAAGATCTTAATGCGGGCCTTGTTAAGAGAATCGATGATGGCACTACTACCTCGGTGTGGGAGGACCGATGGCTGCCGTCGACTGTATCCATGAAGCCATTACTCAGACTGCCAAACACGCCGATCACCATGGTGAGTGACCTGATTGACACTGATAACTAGTCTTGGAACCGGGACCTAGTCCGTGCAACGTTTATCACACCCTATGCGGACGTGATCCTGAATATTCCTCTACGCCACGGTGGGGGGGGGGGAGGACTTCTATGCTTGGGCATATGAGAGATCCGACACTTATTCTGTTAAAACAGCCTATTGAGCTCTAATGAATTAGAAAGAGCGTGCAGCTCTAGAAGAAGGGCAGATAGCGGGGCCATTAGCGAATGAACAACAGATGTGGAGTGCCATATGGAAGCTCAAAGTAGTTCCCAAGGTCAGAGTGTTCTGGTGGAGAGTTATTCGAGGAATCATTCCAGACGAGAAGACTCTACAACACAGACACATAAAGCAAACAAGCTTATGTAAGCTTTGTCTTGCGATGGACGAGGATCTAATGCATGCGTTAGTGCACCGTTCTCATGCCAGGAGTTTTTAGGAGGAGGCCAGATTGCTCTTTGACATTTCCCTGCAACGGCTCCACCCCAGCACTTGGACACGCGACATACTCTATGAGCAACGCTTTTAAGAGAAGGATCGTGCCATTATTATCACGGTCATGTGGGCTATCTGGATGTCTCATAACAGGAGGACACATGATCAAGATATCATCGACCCAGCTACTTCGGTTCGGCGCATCCATGAGGACCTGGCGTTGCTGGACATTCCACGGCAGAGCTTCATACCACTGTTGGTCCACGGTTAGCGGTCCCCCGAGACGAACTATGTCAAGGTGAATACAGATCCTGCAATCCATCTTGATGCTAGCAATGCGGGTGCCAGTGGCGTCGCCCGCTCTTCATCGACTTTCCTGGGTGCATGGTGCAAACCCCACTAGGGGTCACAGATCCTTTCATCGCCGAAGTACTCTCTCTTCGGGAGGGCGCCATCTTTATCAAGCTTCGAGGATACACGCACGTGCAACTGGAAACCGACTGTCTAGAGGCGGTAAACCTCTGGAACTCTAGCTACACTAATCGTTCGGTAGTAGCACCAATTATGTCTGAAATTAGAGAGCTCTCTGCTAGTTTTTTATCCTTTGGTATTTTTCATGTAAGTAGAGCTGCTAACGGCCCTGCACATATGTGTGCTAAGCGTGCTTGTATGCTAACGTGACCGAAAGCTGGCTAGACTCCACTCCAAGCTTCTTGATCAGTAGCTATAACACCATGGGTGTCATGCTACAGTAAACTCTTCTTAATGGTGTCATGCCATCACAATTATTTTTGCTAATCATCATCATCTTATTTCTTCAAACAGTAAAATAAAAATGTTGGTAACGTCCCATAAAATCCCTAAGTATTTGTCATGATGAAACCAATCTTATCTGAATTCCCAAAATGCCTTGGGAATTAATATAGTGGTTCAACAACAATTAAGTCGATTTTTCAAGTTTAAGAAAATGTTTAGACCTTTCCAAATGGCCCCAAAGTTTTTGTACAGACCAAGAATAGTACCTAGTATTATTTGGCCAAGTTTAATATTTAAGTAAAGTCATTTGATCACTCAAATAAATCCCTATCAGAGTCTGAAATGAAATGGTAATAGAAAAAAAACTTGGAAAAGCGCACTGTGCACTTTGGCCCAACAAGTGCACAGGCTGGCCCGGCCCACCTAAGCCGGCCTTTTTCTTCTTCCTCCTACTACGGGGATGGCCGAGCACGCCATGGCCGCACATGTCGCCGGATGGCCACGTGCAGGGCATCCGGTGTCTCCCGGCCGTGGCCAATGCCTACTTGACCTCGTCGACCCCCCCCCCCCCGGCGAACCCTAGCCTCCACTCACCCTCTCCTTCGCTCGCCCTCCTCTCTCCCGTGCGCAACAGAGTCACCGCCGCCATGGTTTTCGTCGTCTTTGCCCACACCGAGCTCCCCGCGCCCTAGGAACTTGCTCGTCCGCTTCCCCGTCGTC
>NC_057809.1:377417001-377444248 GCF_018294505.1 Triticum aestivum | reverse complement strand
GCCAGTTCACGCGCACCGCGCCCGTCACTCGCACCGGCCACGCCCCTCGTGCGTTTCCCCCCACCACACTGGCCCGCGCGCTGGTTCGCCTCAGCGCACCTCGTGGCGTCCCGCTACCTGCCGCCGCCCGTCCGCTATCACTGCTGCTCCCTGGGTTGCCGTTGCCGCTAGCCCGCATCCCCCCGCGCTCGTGTGCTGCTCATCTACTAGCTGCTGCTGCATCTGCTGCCAACCGCGGCCGTGCCAGCCATGTCTTGCGCCGTCCGTGCCTCTGGCCGCATCAGCCTGCAGCCGCCCACGGCTGCTGCGGCCGCTACTACTCCGCCGACGCCATTGCACTTTCCCTGCTACTGCTCGTCACCGCCTCGGCCGCGTCCGTCGGCTGGCTGCGCCCACCAGGGCAGCCACCGCCGGAGCTTCCCGCCGTGGCCGTCGGCCCTTTTCTGAGAGGCCACGGGTGTGCCCGGCCTCTGAGACCGGCCCTCGTTTAGATTAGGGAAGGGTTTAATCCACACTTAAGCCAAGGCCCCCACTGTTAGTTTAATTTTATATTTAGGTTTGGTTTTAGTTGTACTCTATGACATGTGGCCCCCACTGACTAATTAACTAGTTTAAAATAAATAAACTATTAGTTGCAGGTTTTAGTCACTGACATACGGGTCCCACTGGACCCGCTGACTAGTCAACCTTTGACCAGTCAACTACTGAGTCAGCAGTTGACTGGCCCCACCTGACAGCCTCACAGTGCGTCCCTGGTGCACTTGACCAGGTGCACCCAGCCTTTTCTGCCTATTGGTTTTTTTGTTTTTAATTAAAATAATTTCAGAAAATTTCAGAAAATGTTTAAATCTTTAGAATTTCGTAGAAAATAATCTGTAACTCGGATGAAAATCTTTGTACATGAAAGTTGATCAAAAAAACGAGACGAATCCGGATACGCAGCCCTTTCGTCCACCACGCATCCCTAGCATAGCTAACACGCGACTTCCCCCCCGATTCATTTGTTCGAAAACGCGAAACATCGGGGATATTTTCCCGGATGTTTCCCCCCTTCACCTGTATCACCTCATACTGTGTTAGGTCACCCCTAGCACCGCGCATTGCAATGTTATGCTTTGTGTTGCTTTGTTTGCTCTGTTATTTATTGTGTCCCCCTCTGTTACTTCTTTCCGGTTGACCTCGATACCGCTGCCGGTACCCCTGATCGACTACTGTGTTGACGACCCCTCCATGCCAGAGCAACCAGGCAAGCCCCCCCTTGATCACCAGATATTGCCTATTCTTCTCTCTACTGCTTGCATTAGAGTAGTGTAGCATGTTACTGCTTTCCGTTAATCCTATCCTGATGCATAGCCTGTCATTGTTGCTCCAGTTATTGATACCTTACCTGCAATCCTAAATGCTTAGTATAGGATGCTAGTTTATCATCAGTGGCCCTACATTCTTGTCCGCCTGCCATGCTATACTATCGGGTTGTGATCACTTGGGAGGTGATCACGGGTATATACTTATATTCATATTATATGATACTTGTGGTGACTAAAGTTGGGTCGGCTCATAGAGTACCCGCGAGTGATTCACGGATTGGGTCCGAAAGGACGTTTGTCCCGACGGCCCTCTGAGTGGATCTTTGTGGCGAAGCGACAGGGTAGGTTGAGACCACCTAGGAGAGAGGTGGGCCTGGCCCTGGTCGGCGTCCGCGGTTATTTCAAAATAACACGCTTAACGAGATCTGGGTATTTGATCTGAGTCTGGCCACTGGCCTACACGCACTAACCAACTATGCGGGAACAGTTATGGGCACTCGACGTCATGGTATCAGCCGAAGCCGTCGTGATGTCAGCGACTGAGCGGCGCGCGCCGGGTTGGATTGGAACATCTGCTCTTGTATAAGGGAGGCTAGGTCTGCTCGTCGACCGCATACGCAACGTGCAGGTGTGCAATGGGCGATGGGCCCAGACCCCTGCGCCATAGGATTTAGACCGGCGTGCTGACCTCTCTGTTGTGCCTATGTAGGGCTGCGACGTGTTGATCTTCTGAGGCCGGGCATGACCTAGAAAAGTGTGTCCGGACAAAGGGGATCGAGCGTGTTGGGAAATGTGGTGCACCCCTGCAGGGAAGTTGATCTATTCGAATAGCCGTGTCCCTCGGCAAAAGGACGACCCAGAGTTGTACCTTGACCTTATGACAACTAGAACCAAATACTTAATAAAACACACCCTTCCAAGTGCCAGATACAACCGGTGATCGCTCTCTCATAGGGCGATGAGGGGAGGATCACTGGGTAGGATTATGCTATGCGATGATACTTGGTGAACTTACCATCTACTCTCTTCTTGTGCTTCAAGATGGAGGTTGCCAGAAGCATAGTCTTCGATAGGACTAGCTGTCCCCCTCTTATTCCGACATTCTGCAGTTCAACCCACATATGCTACCTCTTTTCCATTTGATACCCATGCACACATATGTAGTGTAGCTCCTTGCTTGCGAGTACTTTGGATGAGTACTCACGGTTGCTTTTCTTCCCCTTTTCCCCCTTTCTATACTAGATTGCTGTGACCAGACGTTGGAGTCCAAGAGCCAGACGCCACTGTCGATGACGACTGCTACTACTCCGGAGGTGCCTACTACTACGTGTAGGCCGCTGACGACGACCAGGAGTAGTTTAGGAGGATCCCAGGCAGGAGGCCTGCGCCTCTTTCGATATGTATCCAAGTTTGTGCTAGCCTTCTTAAGGCAAACTTGTTTAACTTATGTCTGTGCTCAGATATTGTTGCTTCCGCTGACTCGTCTATGATCAAGCTCTTGTATTCGAGCCCTCGAGGCCCCTGGCTTGTAATATGATGCTTGTATGACTTATTTTATTTGTAGAGTTGTGTTGTGATATCTTATCGTGAGTCCCTGATCTTGATCGTACATGTTTGCGTGTACGAGTAGTGTACGATTGAATCGGGGGCGTCACAAGTTGGTATCAGAGCCAACTGCCTATAGGAATCCCCCTTCCACACTCCTTGGCCGAAGTCGAGTCTAGACATTGCAAAACTTTTTACTAACATGGTTGTGTGTCTTACGGGCCCACGTAGCCATTGGTTGGTATTAGAATCTTTTTATTCCTCGTCTATACTCTGGATTCTGATCTCTCATCTATTCGGGTTAAAGATTTTACTAACTCTGACTCTAGGATCTCATACCCACTTCCTCCCGCTGAGCCCCGACATTATCAATGATTGCTTGCTTCGCCAGAAGATTTCGAGGTTACTCTATGAAATTCTCCCGAGACCCATGTACCCACCGCCTTTGCAAATTCCCTACCACTGTTATATCCTTATTGATAACTGCATACACCTGCCATTCTTACATTCAATCCCATTGATCTTGTTATTACAAGATGCCTGGAACTGCTCTCTGTTGTTCCGAGAATCCTTTGAGCTTACTACCTTGCAGTTCCTTGTCACCTGAATACCCCTACGGATAACTTTGTGCACCTATCGAGTATCCGCTCATCCTCAGTTGATTCATGTACTTCACAAAAGTCTTCGTAATACTATTCGTTCATAATTCCATAAGTCTAGTAATCTTATTTTTAGCCTTGGTCATTATCATTTTGAGTCTGTTGATACAATATGTTGCGAATGCGCGCAATCATCAATCAGATCCTAGAATTCTTCCTTCCGGCTCAGACGTCATTTTAACATGTGCTAAATCTCGACCAATCAAATCGCCATCGATTGTACCCCTAAGGCTATTCTACCTATACATCCCTAATCGGAGCATTGCTTCTGATCCCTTGTCTTGGAATTCATAATTCCTTTGCAATTGATTCTTTGAGTTAGTCAGTTGTTTCTATAATCTGATCTCCTTGCATTGTTTCTTCCTCTGGTTGAATACTAAGGCTCACATCAGATCCCTTGTGGACCACCAGACCCCTTTTTCAAATTTTATCCGACAACGTCCTTCATATTCAATAAGCTTGTGAGCCTTTCCTTGGATACATAATGCTTTTGGTAAATTGTATCCTCTGCTTTCTCAAGCATGCTCTACTACCGAGTTTGTGTTATTTATTCTTGAAATTTATGACATATGTTCCTAAGATGCCCCGATGGGTTGAAACTATGCCTTCCCTAATATGTGTGAACTCGAAAGTTATGCGGGTTATACTCTACTGGCTTTTCGTCAGATAGAATTTCAATACTATAGCTTCATCAAGAGCGAGAAGTAAAATGAAAGGTTATGCATTGTAGAAGTGGGAGTCGACCCTGAACCTTTGTGTTCAGGCCCACGGACACGGTGTGGAACTTATCATGAAAGATTCTTGCAAGGATATTTAATCATTTGAATAATTCTTCCGGTATCATGAATTGGATCCCTTATAGTTATGGTCCCGACTATATTTCCTCCTTGATCCCATTTACTGGGTAAGTCAAAATTAATTACTTATCCTCTGCAAATCATTTTCCCCCGTCCAACCTCTACTCTGATTTACCTTTTGACATTACACCTAGTACTGGATACTGGGAAGCTTTATATCCCATCACATCATTCCTAGCCTGATCGGCTATATTTTTATCGTGTCAACTTTTTATTGGGCTACCTGGTCCTTATGCCCGGAGCAACTTCCGACGATGAGCTAAGCTTACGTCGATCCTCATCTTATCATGTCGCCTTGAACATCTCTTGATAACCCACAAGTATAGGGGATCGCAACAGTTTTCGATAAGTAAGAGTGTCAAACCCAACGAGGAGCTAAAGGTAGAACAAATATTCCCTCAAGTTCTATCGACCACCGATACAACTCTACGCACGCTTGACATTCGCTTTACCTAGAACAAGTACGAAACTAGAAGTACTTTGTAGGTGTTGTTGGATAGGTTTGCAAGATAATAAAGAGCAAGTAAATAAAAAGTAGGGGCTGTTGTAAGTAAAGAAGCAATAAAGTAAATATAGCGAGTGTGGAAAAGTGGTGGTAGGAGTTGTGAAATTGTCCCTTAAGCAATTGACTACTTTATTAGACCGATAGCAAGTATTATGTGGGAGAGGCCACTACTAGCATGTCATCCCTTACTTGGAATTCTATGCACTTATGATTGGAACTATTAGCAAGCATCCGCAACTACTAATGTTCATTAAGGTAAAACCCAACCATAGCATTAAGATATATTAGTCCCCCTTCAATCCCGTATGCATCAATTTCTATGCTAGGTTGAAGCTTCTGTCACTCTTGCCCTCCAATACATAGTCCTATCAACATACAACTAACCCTATGGTGTGATCCACGCGCACGCTCATATGATGGGCACCAAAGGACAGCAACATAACCACAAGCAAATTAAATCAATCATAGCAATTCATCAACCACCGATAGGACAATGAAAATCTACTCAGACATCATAGGATGGCAACACATCATTGGATAATAATATGAAGCATAAAGCACCATGTTCAAGTAGAGGGTACAACGGGTTGCGGGAGAGTGGACCGCTGTAGGTAGAGGGGGGAAGGTGATGGAGATGTTGGTGAAGATGGCGGAGGTGTTGGTGAAGATCGTGGTGATGATGATGATGGCCACGGCGGCGTTCCGGCGCCACCGGAGGAGAGGGGGAGAGGGGCCCCCTTCTTCCTCTTCTTCCTTGACCTCCTCCCTAGATGGGAGAAGGGTTTCCCCTCTGGTCCTTGGCCTCCATGGCATGGGAGGGGTGAGAGCCCCTCCGAGATTGGATCTATCTCTCTGTTTCTCTCTGGTTATGCGTTCTGTTCTGGCTCTGTTTCATCATTTCGTATATATATGGAGATCCATAACTTCAATTGGCCTGGAACCTTCGCCGTGATTTTTTTTCCGAATATTAGCTTTCTTGCGACAAAATAAGAGCGTCAACCGCCTTACGGTGGGCTCACGAGGGTAGGGGGCGCGCCCTAGGGGGAGGCCCTGCCCCGTGACCACCTCGGGCATTGGTTCGCGTTGATTTTCCTTCCGAATTTTCCATATTTTCCAAAAATAAGCTCCATCCATTTTTATCCCGTTTGGACTCCATTTGATATGGATATTCTGCGAAACCAAAAACATGTAAAAGACAGGAATTGACACTGGGCACTGGATCAATATGTTAGTCCCAAAAATAATATAAAAAGGTGCCAAAAAGTATATGAAAGTTGAATAATATTGGCATGGAACAATCAAAAATTATAGATACGACGGAGACGTATTAGCATCCCCAAGCTTAATTCCTGCTCGTCCTCGAGTAGGTAAATGATAAAAGAGATAATTTTTGATGTGGAATGCTACCTAGCATAATCTTGATCATATGTCTAATCATGGCATGAATATTAAGACACGAGTGATTCAAAGCAATAGTCTATCCTTTGACATTAAGACAATAATACTTCAAGCATACTAATAAAGCAATCATGTATTTTCAAAATAACATGGCCAAAGAAAGTTATCCCTACAAAATCATATAGTCTGGCTATGCTCCATCTTCACCACACAAAATATTCAAATCATGCACAACCCCGATGACAAGCCAAGCAATTGTTTCATACTTTTGACGTTATCAAACTTTTTCAACTTTCACGCAATACATGAGCGTGAGCCATGGACATAGCACTATAGGTGCAATAGAATATGATGGTGGAGGAGACAAAAAGGAGAAGATAGTCTCACATCAACTAGGCTTATCAATGGGCTATGGAGATGCCCATCAATAGATATCAATGTGAGTGAGTAGGGATTGCCATGCAACGGATGCACTAGAGCTATAATTATATGAAAGATCAAACTGAAAATAAGTGGGTGTGCATCCAACTTGCTTTCTCATGAAGACCTAGGGCATTTGAGGAAGCTCATCGTTGGAATATACAAGCCAAGTTCTATAATGAAAATTCCCACTAGTATATGAAAGTGATAACTCAAGAGACTCTCTATATGAAGAACATGGTGCTACTTTGAAGCACAAGTGTGGTAAAAGGATAATAACATTGCCCCCCTTTCTTTTTTTTTGCGGGCTTCTTTGGCCCCCCCTTTTTTATTTAGGCTTATTTGGCCTCTCCCTTTTTTTGGGCAATGCTCTAATAATGATGATCATCACACTTTTATTTACTTACAACTCAATATTACAACTCGATACTAGAACAAAGATATGACTCTATATGAATGCCTCCGGCGGTGTACCGGGATGTGCAATGATCTAGAGTAGCAATGACATCAAAAAACGGACAAGCCATGAAAACATCATGCTAGCTATCTTACGATCATGCAAAGCAATATGACAATGAATGCTCAAGTCATGTATATGATGATGATGAAAGTTGCATGGCAATATATCTCGGAATGGCTATGGAAATGCCATGATAGGTAGGTATGGTGGCTGTTTTGAGGAAGGTATATGGTGGGTTTATGGTACCGGCGAAAGTTGTGTGGTACTAGAGAGGCTAGCAATGATGGAAGGGTGAGAGTGCGTATAATCCATGGACTCAAGATTAGTCATAAAGAACTCACATACTTATTGCAAAAATCTACTAGTCATCGAAACAAAGTACTACACGCATGCTCCTAGGGGGATAGATTGGTAGGAAAAGACCATCGCTCGTCCCCGACCGCCACTCATAAGGAAGACAATCAATAAATAAATCATGCTCCGACTTCGTTACATAACGGTTCACCATACGTGCATGCTACGGGAATCACAAACCTCAACACAAGTATTTCTACAATCCACAACTACCCACTAGCATGACTCTAATATTACCATCTTTATATCGCAAAACTATTGCAAGGAATCAAACATATCATATTCAATGATCTACAAGTTTATGTAGGATTTTATGACTAACCATGTGAATGACCAGTTCCTGTCATCTCTCTAAATAGATATAAGTGAAGCAAGAGAGTTTAATTCTTTCTACAAAAGATATGCCCGTGCTCTAACAAATATAAGTGAAGCAAAAGAGCATTCTGCACATGGCGGTTGTCTAAGTAAAGAGAAACAGGCGATCCAAACTTCAAATGATATAAGTGAAGCACATGAAGCATTCTATAAAGCCATACTCAAAAAATATAAGTGAAGTGCAGAGAGCATTCTATAAATCAACAAGGACTATCTCATACCAGCATGATGCATAAAAATAAAAACAAAAACCTAAATGCAAAAGACGCTCCAAGACTTGCACATATCGCATGAATGAAACGAATCCGAAAACATATCGATATTTGTTGAAGAAAGAGGGGATGCCTCCCCAGCATCCGCAAGCTTAGACGCCAGAGTCTCCTTGAATATTTACATGGGGTGCCTCGGGCATCCCCAAGCTTTAGCTCTTGCCTCTCTTCCTTCTTCTCACATCGATACCTTCTCGATCATCGAACACTTCATCCACACAAAACTTCAACAGAAAACTCAGTAAGATCCGTTAGTATAATAAAGCAAATTACCACTATAAGTACTGTTGCAAACCAATTCATATTTTTTTTGCATTGTGTCTACTGTATTATAACTTTTTCATGGCTTAATCCACTGATATAAATTGATAGTTTCATCAAAACAAGCAAACTATGCATCAAAAACAGAATCTGTCTAAAATAGAACAGTCTGTAGCAATCTGAACATTAACCATACTTATGATACTTGAAAATTTCTACCAAAATTAGGAAAAATAAAAAATTTGTATAGTAAGACAGTGCAAAAAGAATCAGAACCATTTGACGTTCCAGCTAAAAATGTAAAATCGCGCACTACAGCCAAAGTTTCTGTCCTGCACCGTACAAACCATCAAGAAAATGTAAATATCCTAAAGGCAAACCTTGGCACATTATTTTTATAATACAATGGAATTGTACAAGGGGATAATTATTTTTGTTGAAAAGTTTCTGTAATCAAGATTCACAAAGTTGCTGTGAGCATGAACAAAGTTCAAGGAGCTCTCCCACTTCAACAGTGCTTGTCTTTCTCACTTTCACTCTCCTTTTTGAAAAAGTTTTGGGTTCCCCTCTTTATTTTTGTTGTTTTTAAACTATATGAAAGCACTCAACAGAAATAAATGACTCTCTAAAACTTCCGGGTTGTCTCCCTGGCAGCGCTTTCTTTAAAGCCATTAAGCTAGGCATATAGTGCTCAAGTAGTGAATCCACCCGGATCCCAAGGTATATCAAAGCCAATTTTAATTAACAATGATTTGTAATTTAGTAGTGAGCACAAATTAACATATATCATGCAATGACGAAGTCTAACTCTCTTTTTATGCATCGGTATGTCATAAAAGAACAATTCATGCACACAAAGTAAAGGCCATGCATAGTATAAATAGTTTCTTGCAATTTTATCATATTGGAAACATAGAGAGGTGGAGATATAGTTCCTCTCTCATAATAATTGCAAGTAGGAGCGGCAAGCACATGCATATTATATTCATCAAAATCATCATGTGCAATGGTAAAAGGCAACCCATCAATATAATCCTTAATAAGTGCAAACTTCTCCGATATAGTGTAGTTGGGAGAATTCAAAAAGATAATAGGACTATCATGCGTGGGTGCAATAGCAACAATTTCATGTTTAACATAAGGAACTATAGCAAGTTCATCTCCATAAGCATAATTCATATTGGCATCTTGGCCACAAGCATAGCGAGCATCATCAAAAAGGGATATTTCAAGAGAATCAATGGGATCATAACAATTATCATAATATTCATCCTTCGGTAAGCATGAATGGGAATTAAACAATGTATTAGTTGAAGAGTTACTCTCATTAGAAGGTGGGCATGGGTGATCAATCCGCTCTTCCTCCTTTTGTTCTTCGCTCTCCTCCTCATCTTTTTCATCCAATGAGCTCACAGTTTCATCAATTTCTTCTTCCATAGACTCCTGCAAAATATTAGTCTCTTCTTGGACAGCGGAGTATTCCTCAATATATGGTTTAACATAAGCATTAGAAGCATAATTATCAACACAATATTTAAGTATGGCAAAATTTTCAGATTTGTGAAAAGTAGCATCATACTTTTCAATCAAAGAAGAAATTTCATAAGCACCCTTAAAAGCAACAAATTCTTCAATTTGTTGAACATCATAGTAACTATAAACACCTTTAGCATACGAAGATACGATTCCATTATCAATAAACTCACATTGGTAGGGAAGGTGTTTCTTAGGGTTTTCAGAACAACAAGTAAAATCATATATTTCACATAAATTCCAAGCATAGCATTGCAAACGATGAATTTGATCCAATAAACGTTTCCCTCTTTCAAATATACGGTGTCGCACATAACAAGCATGCTCATCTAAAGATTTGCTCTCAACTAAGCTAGTTGGGGTTTCAGCACGAGCACATAGGGATCGAAGATGATCCAAGTAATAAGCTTCAGCAGTGTGATAGATTTGGAGTGGTTCTTCAACCATTGGTTCAGTAGGTACAACTAATTTTTTTGGTATTTTGCGTTTCCTACCCATAACTAAAGATAGGAAACAACTAAGAACAACAAATAAAAATTACTTAGTGATAAAGCAAGCAAGCATACACGAGAATATTCACCCCACGCTATTGCTCCCTGGCAACAGCGGCAGAAAAAGGTCTTGATAACCCACAAGTATAGGGGATCGCAACAGTTTTCAATAAGTAAGAGTGTCGAACCCAACGAGGAGCTAAAGGTAGAACAAATATTCCCTCAAGTTCTGTCGACCACCGATACAACTCTACGCACGCTTGACGTTCGCTTTACCTAGAACAAGTATGAAACTAGAAGTACTTTGTAGGTGTTGTTGGATAGGTTTGCAAGATAATAAAGAGCAAGTAAATAAAAAGTAGGGGCTGTTATAAGTGAAGAAGCAATAAAGTAAATATAGCGAGTGTGGAAAAGTGGTGGTAGGAGTTGTGAAATTTTCCCTTAAGCAATTGACTACTTTACTAGACCGATAGCAAGTATTCTGTGGGAGAGGCCACTGCTAGCATGTCATCCCTTACTTGGAATTCTATGCACTTATGATTAGAACTATTAGCAAGCATCCGCAACTACTAATGTTCATTAAGGTAAAACCCAACCATAGCATTAAGATATATTGGTCCCCCTTCAATCCTGTATGCATCAATTTCTATGCTAGGTTGAAGCTTCTGTCACTCTTTCCCTCCAATACATAGTCCTATCAACATACAACTAACCCTATGGTGTGATCCACACGCGCGCTCATATGATGGGCACCAAAGGACAGCAACATAACCACAAGCAAATTAAATCAATCATAGCAATTCATCAACCATAGATAGGACAACAAAAATCTACTCAGACATCATAGGATGGCAACACATCATTGGATAATAATATGAAGCATAAAGCACCTTGTTCAAGTAGAGGGTACATCGGGTTGCGGGAGAGTAGGCTACTGTAGATAGAGGGGGGGGGGAAGGTGATGGAGATGTTGGTGAAGATGGCGGAGGTGTTGGTGAAGATCGCGGTGATGATGATGATGGCCACGGCGGTGTTCTGGCGCCACTGGAGGAGAGGGGGAGAGGGGCCCCCTTCTTCCTCTTCTTCCTTGACCTCCTCCCTAGATGGGAGAAGGGTTTCCCCTCTGGTCCTTGTCCTCCATGGCATGGGAGGGGCGAGAGCCCCTCCGAGATTGGATCTATCTCTCTGTTTCTCTTTGGTTCTGTGTTCTGTTCTGGCTCTGTTTCACCGTTTCGTATATATATGGAGATCCGTAACTCCGATTGGCCTGAAACCTTCGCCGTGATTTTTTCCGAATATTAGCTTTCTTCTGGCAAAAGAAGAGCGTCAACCGCCTTACGTTGGGCTCACGAGGGTAGGGGCGCGCCCTAGGGGGGCGCCCCTGCCTCGTGACCACCTCGGGCACTGGTTCGCGTTGATTTTCCTTCCGAATTTTCCATATTTTCCAAAAAATAAGCTCCGGCCGTTTTTATCCCGTTTGGACTCCGTTTCATATGGATATTCTGCGAAACCAAAAAATGCAAAAGACAGGAACTGGCACTAGGCACTGGATCAATATGTTAGTCCCAAGAATAATGTAAAAAGTTGCCAAAAAGTATATGAAAGTTGAATAATATTGGCATGGAACAATCAAAAATTACAGATACGACGGAGACGTATCAACATCAAGCTTAATTTCGAGTTTGTGTCATACCCATGGTTCCAATAACCTTTCGCTTCATCATTCCTTTGACCGGATGTCATAGCCGATCGATTACTTCTTCATGAAATATCTCGACAAATGTGTCGTGATCATCATCAACATTTTGAGCTTTTCCAGGATATCAATCGAATTCGTGATGAGAAATACAATCCTTCCCCTCGATGATTTATGTTATCATCGATAACATTCTTGCCTTCCCCAACACAAACTTGTTCATATAATTTTGGAAATACATCCTTTTTGACATGTCGAGGGATTGTTGTTGAGCCCGTCGGCCACACCCTCATCTTTTCCTTGCTGAAATTGTATGACTTATTTTCTAAGTGGTTTCCGATGGATCCTTTGTGTATCCAAAGTCTGACCTTTGCTTGAAGACCATGCCAATGTTATCTGTAAGCATGACTGTGGTACTCAAACCTCAACAAGAGCATTGGAAGCGCAATGATAAGTTTTCTTTATCCGAACACCGTTGTATGGGTAATGTCATGAAATTTCTCTCCCCTTTCCTAAAGGGTTTTCTATAGTTATATCCCGTCATGGATATCATGCGCTGCTTGTCCTCGGGAATGATATACCCCCTGAATTATGTGTTTAAACACATTTTCCTTTCCATTGTTCTGTTTAGTCTGATAATCACATTTTCCTTTCCATTGTTTGGTTTAAACCTTCTTGAGGTTTATATGATCTAAGAAGTAATAAGTCACTGCTTTTCTAAGCACATCGGTGTACAACTCTGTCAGTATGACCCTGTTGCTATTGTTGATAACATTACGGTACCACCGATGGATGAGAACCTTGCCTATTGGTCCACCTCGTTCCAACGAGCAGGAAAATGGTTCTCTTCGTCCCTCGCCCTTGGTACCGATGTTGTTGCCGACATAACCGATAGTCTATCCTCTGACATGCCTTGCTTACATGATTATGCAAGACGTCATCACCCCTTCTACTTCTAACCCACATGATGGGCCCATAACCCACAGTTCGACATGATCGAAACCTGACTCTCCTGTACATCCTTGTCTTCCAAAATTGTTCCTTACGCTTGGTTTCGTATGTAATTCACGAGCCACCTTCTTGTGATCTATTCTGGTATCAGATGCAATACTTATTCTCGATGCTCTGAGCCTCTTTCA
Source organism: Triticum aestivum (assembly GCF_018294505.1). Lineage (NCBI taxonomy): Eukaryota > Viridiplantae > Streptophyta > Magnoliopsida > Poales > Poaceae > Triticum > Triticum aestivum. Next base: position 377,430,979 of record NC_057809.1, on the reverse strand, counting down.
CACTCTGTTTCAGACATCGAACGATTGTCCATCCACTTGAAACTTCTTATTGCACCTCCTTACCTTGCTCTCGATGAATTTCTTGAATTTCAACTCGAGAGATGCCTCTATGCCACGTTCACCGAGATAGCCCCAAGTACCTATCTTGTGTTGAGCTCCGTCCTCCCCGGGTCTTTCCTCCTTACTCTACCCCTTAAATCTCGGGACAAGATTTCTTGTAGTGGAGATTTGTAACACCCTGGGTGTCATGCTACAGTAAACTCCTGTTAATGGTGTCATGCCATCACAATTATTTTTGCTAATCATCATCATCTTATTTCTTCAAACAGTAAAATAAAAATGTTGGTAAGGTCCCATAAAATCCTTAAGTATTTGTCATGATGAAGCCAATCTTATCTGAATTCCCAAAATGCCATGGGAATTAATATAGTGGTTCAACAACAATTAAGTCAAATTTTCAAGTTTAAGAAAATGTTTAGACCTTTCCAAATGGCCCAAAGTTTTTGTACAGACCAAGAATAGTACCTAGTATTATTTGGCCAGGTTTCATATTTAAGTAAAGTCATTTGATCACTCAAATAAATCCCTATCAGAGTCTGAAATGAAATGGTAATAGAAAAAAACTTGGAAAAGTGCACTGTGCACTTTGGCCCAACAAGTGCACAGGCTGGCCCGGCCCACCTAAGCCAGCCTTTTTCTTCTCCCTCCTGCTATAGGGATGGCTGAGCACGCCATGGCCGCACGCGTCGCCGGATGGCCATGTGCAGAGCATCCGCCGTCTCCCGGCCGTGGCCAACGCCTACTTGACCTCGTCGACCCCCCCTCCCGTGAACCCTAGCCTCCACTCACCCTCCCCTTCGCTCACCCTCCTCTCTCCTGTGTGCAAATGAGTCACCGCCGCCATGGTTTTCGTCATCTTCGCGCACACCGAGCTCTCCGCGCCCTAGGAACTTGCTCGTCCGCTTCCCCGTCGTTGACCATGTCGTCTATAAGGCCCAGCTCAAGCGAGGACGCCTCCAAGCCCTAGGATCGACCGCCTTCTTCAACCTCTGCCGCCGGTCGTCGCCGTCGATCCGCGCCTCCTCGTCCTTCCCGGCCCCGTACGAGCTCGCCATCGGCCCTCTACCGGTGAGCAGCCTCGATTCCCACTATCTCCCCCTTGATTTTGCCGTTCCTGCCGCTCCACCTGCGGGACCGAAGCTCCCGCTTTCGTGCCCCTGGATGGCCCCACTCGCGCCTGCCTCTGCCAGTTCACGCGCACCGCGCCCATCTCTCGCGCAGGCCACACCCCTCGTGTGTTTCCCCCTACCACACTGGCCCGCGCGCTGGTCCTCCTCAGCGCACCTCGTGGCGTCCCGCTACCTGCCGTCGCCCGTCCGCTGTCGCTGCTGCTCCCTGGGTTGCCGATGTCGCTAGCCCGCATCCCCCCGCGCTCGTGTGCTACTCATCTACTAGCTGCTGCTGCATCCGCTGCCAACCGCGGCCGCGCCAGCCACGCCTTGCACCGTCTGCGCCGGCCTGCAGCCGCCCACGGCTGCCGCGGCCCGCTACTGCTCCACCGGCGCCGTTGCACTTGCCCTGCTACTGCTCGTCGCCGCCTCGGCCGCGTCCGTCGGCTGGCTGCGCCCGCCAGGCAGCCACCACCGGAGCTTCCCGCCGTGACCGTCGGCCCTCCTTTGAGAGGCCGCGAGCGTGCCCGGCCTCTCAGACCGGCCCTCGTTTAGATTAGGGAAGGGTTTAATCCCCACTTAAGCCAAGGCCCCCACTGTTAGTTTAATTTTATATTTATGTTTGGTTTTAGTTGTAGTCTATGACATGTGGCCCCCACTGACTAATTAACTAGTTTAAAATAAATAAACTATTAGTTGCAGGTTTTAGTCACTGACATACGGGTCCCACTAGACCCGCTGACTAGTCAACCTTTGACCAGTCAACTACTGAGTCAGTAGTTGACTGGCCCCACCTGACAGCCTCACAGTGCATCCCTGGTGCACTTGACCAGGTGCACCCAACCTTTTCTGCCTATTTGTTTTTTGTTTTTAATTAAAATAATTTCAGAAAATGTTTAAATCTTTAGAATTTCATAGAAAATAATCCGTAACTCGGATGAAAAAACTTTGTACATGAAATTTGCTCAGAAAAACGAGACGAATCCGGATACGCAGCCCGTTCGTCCACCATGCATCCCTAGCATAGCGAACATGCGACTTTCCCCCTCCGATTCATCTGTCCGAAAACGTGAAACACCGGGGATATTTTCCCGGATGTTTCCCCCCTTCACCGGTATCACCTCATACTACGTTAGGTCACCCCTAGCACCACACATTGCCATGTTATGCTTTGTGTTGTTTTGTTTGCTCTATTATTTATTGTGGTCCCCCTCCGTTAGTTCTTTCCGGTAGACCCCGAGACCGCTGTCAGTACCCCCGATCGACTACGGTGTTGACGACCCCTCCTTGCCAGAGCAACCAGGCAAGCCCCCCCCCTTAATCACTAGATATCGCCTATTCTTCTCTCTACTGCTTGCATTAGAGTAGTGTAGCATGTTACTGCTTTCCATTAATCCTATCCTGATGCATAGCCTATCATTGTTGCTCCAGTTGTTGATACCTTACCTGCAATCCTTAATGGTTAGTATAGGATGCTAGTTTATCATCAGTGACCCTACATTCTTGTTCGTCTGCCATGCTATACTATCGGGCCGTGATCACTCGGGAGGTGGTCATGGGTATATACTTATATTCATATTATATGATACTTATGGTGACTAAAGTTGGGTCGGCTCATAGAGTACCCGCGAGTGATTCATGGATTGGGTCCAAAAGGACGTTTGTCCCGACGGCCCTCTGAGTGGATCTTTGTGGCGGAGCGACATGGTAGGTTGAGACGACATAGGAGAGAGGTGGGCCTGGCCCTGGTCGGCGTCCGCTGTTATTTCAAAATAACATGCTTAACGAGATATGGGTATTTGATCTGAGTCTGGCCACTAGCCTATACGCACTAACCAACTACGCGGGAACAATTATGGGCACTCGACGTCATGGTACCAGCCGAAGCCTTCGTGACGTCAGCGACTGAGTGGCACGCGCCGGGTTGGAGTGGAACGTCTGCTCTTGTCTAAGGGAGACTAGGTCTACTCGCCGGCCATGTACGCAACGTGCAGGCACTACTAGGAAAAGGGCTACTAATGTCGCATCAGTTTTGCCTACTAATGGCGCATCACTGGTGCGCCATTAGTATCACGCCACTAGTATTTTTTACTAATGGCGCACCACTGGTGCGCCATTAGTGTCTGGTATACTAATGGCGCACCTGGCAGTGCGCCATTAGTTTTGCCCACGGTGCGCCACTAGTGCCGGCTATACTAATGGCGCACCACACGATAGTGCCCATTAGTAACAATTTTTTTAATTTTTTTTCTTAATCTCAGGTCACTATTTCACCTATGAGATATCCAACACACACATATATATATACAACAAGCATCCATATAACAATCATAGCCAACACACAAGTTCCATCATATATACATACATAGCCAACACACAAGTTCCATCATATATACATACATAGCCAACACATAGTTCCATCGTTACATATTACAAAAGTTTCACATTGTTCATCCAACACCGTTATCCATCAATTCACAAAAGTTTCACATTGATACAAAATAAAAACACAAATGGAAAAGAAGCACTCCATCCATGCAAGCTTCCATGAATTAAATCAAATCTGCAAAATGATAAACAAGAAGTTAGAAGAAGAAAAAGAAGAAGACTAGAAGAATACTAGAGGAAGAAGAACACTAGAAGAAGAATAAGAAGAATTTTGGAAAAGAAGAAGAATAAAAGAAGACTATAAGCTTATTATGTAAACTTGATCATTTTGTGCTAACATAAGTTATTTTGGAGCTAACCTATAGGAAACTAAGCATATAAGCTCTAAGTTAGTATATTAGAGCCAACTTAGGTAAAATGAAGCTAACCTATGTCATTTTGGAAAAGAAGAAGAATAAGAAAAAGACTATAAGCTTATTATGTAAACTTGATCATTTTGTGCTAACATAAGTTATTTTGGAGCTAACCTATAGGAAACTAAGCATGTAAGCTCTAAGTAAACTGAAGATTATGACAGCTTGCAAACACAGGACCATGTCATTATCATGGCAGTCCACTATATATTTTTATGACAAAATACATCATTATCAGGGCACATTAACAGCAAGGTGAGACTAGTGTTGGGGAACGTAGTAATTTCAAAAAAATTCCTACACACACGCAAGATCATGGTGATGCGTAGCAACGAGAGGGGAGAGTGTGATCTACGTACCCTTGTAGATCGACAATGGAAGCGTTAGGTTGATGTAGTCGTACGTCTTCACGGCCCGACCGATCAAGCACCGAAACTACGGCACCTCCGAGTTCTAGCACACGTTCAGCTCGATAACGATCCCGGACTCCGATCCAGCAAAGTGTCGGGGAAGAGTTCCGTCAGCACGACGGCGTGGTGGCGATCTTGATGTACTACCGTCGCAGGGCTTCGCCTAAGCACCACTATAATATTATCGAGGACTATGGTGGAAGGGGGCACCGCACACGGCTAAGAATATGATCACGTGGATCAACTTGTGTCTCAAGGGGTGCCCTCTGCCTCCGTATATAAAGGATCAAAAGGGGGGGCCGGCTGGCCATCATAGGGTGCGCCAGGAGGAGTCCTACTCCCTCTGGGAGTAGGATTCCCCCCCTTTCCTAGTTGGAATAGGATTCGTTAAGTGGGAAAGAGGAGAGAGAGAAGGAAGGGGGCGCCGGCCCCCTCTCTCCTTGTCCTATTCGGACTAGGGGAGAGGGGCGCGCGGCCCAGCCCTGGCCACCTCTCCTCTCTTCCACTAAGGCCCATTAAGGCCCATATACCTCCCGGGGGGTTCCGGTAACCTCTCGGTAATCCGGTAAAATCCCGATTTCACCCGGAACACTTCCGATATCCAAATATAGGCTTCCAATATATCAATCTTTATGTCTCGACCATTTCGAGACTCCTCGTCATGTCCGTGATCACATCCGGGACTCCGAACAAACTTCGGTACATCAAAATGCATAAACTCATAATATAACTGTCATCGAAACCTTAAGCGTGCGGACCCTACGGGTTCGAGAACAATGTAGACATGACCGAGACACGTCTCCGGTCAATAACCAATAGCGGAACCTGGATGCTCATATTGGCTCCTACATATTCTACGAAGATCTTTTATCGGTCAGACCGCATAACAACATACGTTGTTCCCTTTGTCATCGGTATGTTACTTGCCCGAGATTCGATCGTCGGTATCCAATACCTAGTTCAATCTCGTTACTGGCAAGTCTCTTTACTCGTTTCGTAATCCATCATCCCGCAACTAACTCATTAGTCGCAATGCTTGCAAGGCTTTATGTGATGTGCATTACCGAGAGGGCCCAGAGATACCTCTTCGACAATCGGAGTGACAAATCCTAATCTTGAAATACGCCAACCCAACATGTACCTTTGGAGACACCTGTAGAGCACCTTTATAATCACCCAGTTACGTTGTGACGTTTGGTTGCACACAAAGTGTTCCTCCGGTAAACGGGAGTTGCATAATCTCATAGTCATAGGAACATGTATAAGTCATGAAGAAAGAAATAGAAACATACTAAACGATCGGGTGCTAAGCTAATGGAATGGGTCATGTCAATCAGATCATTCACCTAATGATGTGATCCCGTTAATCAAATAACAACTCTTTGTCCATGGTTAGGAAACATAACCATCTTTGATTAACGAGCTAGTCAAGTAGAGGCATACTAGTGACACTCTGTTTGTCTATGTATTCACACATGTATTATGTTTCCGGTTAATACAATTCTAGCATGAATAATAAACATTTATCATGGTATAAGGAAATAAATAATAACTTTATTATTGCCTCTAGGGCATATTTCCTTCAGTCTCCCACTTGCACTAGAGTCAATAATCTAGATCACATCGCCATGTGATTTAACATCAATAGTTCACATCATCATGTGATTAACACCCATAGTTCACATCATCATGTGACCAACACTCAAAGGGTTTACTAGAGTCAATAATCTAGTTCACATCTCTATGTGATTAACACCCAAAGAGTACTAAGATGTGATCATGTTTTGCTTGTGAGAGAAGTTTAGTCAATGGGTCTGCCACATTCAGATCCGTATGTATTTTGCAAATTTCTATGTCAACAATGCTCTGCATAGAGCTACTCTAGATAATTGCTCCCACTTTCAATATGTATCCAGATTGAGACTTAGAGTCATCTGGATTAGTGTCAAAACATGCATCGACGTAACTCTTTACGACGAACCTTTTTGTCACCTCCATAATCGAGAAACATATCCTTATTCCACTAAGGATAATTTTGACCGCTGTCCAGTGATCTACTCCTAGATCACTATTGTACTCCCTTGCTAAACACAGTGTAGGGTATACAATAGATCTGGTACACAGCATGGCATACTTTATAGAACCTATGGCTGAGGCATAGGGAATGACTTTCATTCTCTTTCTATCTTCTGCCGTGGTCGGGCTTTGAGTCTTACTCAATTTCACACCTTGTAACACAGGCAAGAACTCTTTCTTTGACTGTTACATTTTGAACTACTTCAAAATCTTGTCAAGGTATGTACTCATTGAAAAAACTTATCAAGCGTCTTGATCTATCTCTATAGATCTTGATGCTCAATATGTAAGTAGCTTCACCGAGGTCTTTCTTTGAAAAAAACTCCTTTCAAACACTCCTTTATGCTTTGCAGAATAATTCTACATTATTTCCGATCAACAATATGTCATTCACATATACTTATCGGAAATGCTGTAGTGCTCCCACTCACTTTCTTGTAAATACAGGCTTCACCGCAAGTCTGTATAAAACTATATGCTTTGATCATACTATCAAAGCGCTAGAGCTTGCACACTTTGTTAGCTCCTTTTGGATCGACAAAACCTTCCGGCTGCATCATATACAACTCTTCTTCCAGAAATCCAGTCAGGAATGCAGTTTTGACATCCATTTGCCAAATTTCATAATCATAAAATGCGGCAATTGCTAAAATGATTCGGACAGACTTAAGCATCGCTACGGGTGAGAAGGTCTCATCGTAGTCAACCCCTTGAACTTGTCAAAAACCTTTTGCGACAAGTCGAGCTTTGTAGACAGTAATATTACCGTCAGCGTCAGTCTTCTTCTTGAAGATCCATTTATTCTCAATTGCTTGCCGATCATCGGGCAAGTCAACCAAAGTCCACACTTTGTTCTCATACATGGATCCCATCTCAGATTTCATGGCCTCAAACCATTTTGCGGAATCTGGGCTCATTATCGCTTCCTCATAGTTCGCAAGTTCGTCATGGTCTAGTAACATGACTTCCAGAACAGGATTACCGTACCACTCTGGTGCGGATCTCACTCTGGTTTACCTACGAGATTTGGTAGTAACTTGATCTGAAGTTTCATGATCAATATCATTAGCTTCCTCACTAATTGGTGTAGGTGTCACAGAAACTGGTTTCTATGATGTACTACTTTCCAATAAGGGAGTAGGTACAGTTACCTCGTCAAGTTCTACTTTCCTCCCACTCACTTCTTTCGAGAGAAACTCCTTCTCCAGAAAGTTTCCGAATTTAGCAACAAAAGTCTTGCCTTCGGATCTGTGATAGAAGGTGTATCCAATAGTTTCCTTTGGATATCCTATGAAGACACATTTCTCCGATTTGGGTTCGAGCTTATCAGGTTGAAGCTTTTTCACATAAGCATCGCAGCCCCAAACTTTCAGAAACGACAACTTTGGTTTCTTGCTAAACCACAGTTCATATAGTGTCGTCTCAATGGATTTAGATGGTGCCCTATTTAACGTGAATGCAGTTGTCTCTAATGCATAACCCCAAAACGATAGTGGTAAATCGGTAAGAAACATCATAGATTGTACTATATCCAATAAAGTACATTTATGATGTTCGGACACACCATTATGCTGTGGTGTTCCAGGTGGCATGAATTTGTGAAACTATTCCACATTGTTTTAATTGAAGACCAAACTCGTAACTCAAATATTTGTCTCCGTGATCAGATCGTAGAAACCTTATTTTCTTGTCACGATGATTTTCCACTTCACTCTGAAATTCTTTGAAATTTTCAAATGTTTCAGACTTATCTTTCATCAAGTAGATATACCCATATCTTCTCAAATCATCTGTGAAGGTCAGAAAATAATGATACCCTCCGCGAGCCTTAACACTCATCGAATCGCATACATCAGTATGTATTTATTTCCAATAAGTCAGTTGCTCGCTCCATAGTTTCGGAGAACGGCGTTTTAGTCATCTTGCCCATGAGGCATGGTTCGCAAGCATCAAGTGATTCCAAAAACCCATCAGCATGGAGTTTCTTCATGCGCTTTACACCAATATGACCTAAACGGCAGTGCCACAAATAAGTTGCACTATCATTATTAACTTTGCATCTTTTGGTTTCAATATTATGATTATGTGTATCACTACGATCGAGATTCAACAAACTATTTTCATTGGGTGTGTAACCATATAAGCTTTTATTCATGTAAACAGAACAACAATTTATTCTCTTACTTAAATGAATAACCGTATTACAATAAACATGATCTAATCATATTCATGCTCAACGCAAACACCAAATAACACTTATTCAGGTTCAACACTAATCCCGAAAGTATAGGGAGTGTGCGATGATGATCATATCAATCTTGGAACCACTTCCAACACACATCGTCACTTCACCCTTAACTAGTCTCTGTTTATTCTGCAACTCCCGTTTCGAGTTACTAATCTTAGCAAGTGAACTAGTATCAAATACTGAGGGGTTGCTATAAACACTAGTAAAGTACACATCAATAACATGTATATCAAATATACTTATGTTCACTTTGCCATCCTTCTTATCTGCCAATCACTTGGGGTAGTTCCGCTTCCAGTGACCAATCCCTTTGCAGTAGAAACACTTAGTCTCAGGCTTAGGACCAGACTTGGGATTCTTCACTTGAGCAGCAACTTGCTTGCTATTCTTCTTGAAGTTCCCCTTCTTCCCTCTTCCCTTTTCTTGAAACTAGTGGTCTTGTCTACCATCAACACTTTATGTTTTTCTCGATTTCTACCTTTGTCAATTTCCGCATTACGAAGAGCTTGGGAATCGTTTTCGTTATCCCTTGCATATCATAGTTCATCACGAAGTTCTACTAACTTGGTGATGGTGACTAGAGAATTCTGTCAATCACTATCTTATCTGGAAGATTAACTCCCACTTGATTCAAGCGATTGTAGTACCTAGACAATCTGAGCACATGCTCACTAGTTGAGCGATTCTCCTCTCCATCTTTTAGCTATAGGACTTGTTGGAGACTTCATATCTCTCAACTCGGGTATTTGCTTGAAATATTAACTTCAACTCCTGGAACATCTCATATGGTCCATGACGTTCAAAACGTCTTTCAAGTCCCGATTCTAAGCCATTAAGCATGGTGCACTAAACTATCAAGTACTCATCATATTGAGCTAGCCAAACGTTCATAACGTCTACATCTGCTCCTGCAATAGGTCTGTCACCTAGCGGTGCATCAAGGACATAATTCTTCTGTGCAGCAATGAGGATAAACCTCAGATCACGGATCCAATCCACATCATTGCTACTAACATCTTTCAACACAATTTTCTCTAGGAACATATCAAAATAAACACAGGGAAGCAACAACGCGAGCTATTGATCTACAACATAATTTGCAAAATACTACCAGGACTAAGTTCATGATAAATTTAAGTTCAATTAATCATATTACTTCAGAATTCCGACTTAGATAGACATCCCTCTAATCCTCTAAGTGATTACGTGATCCAAATCAACTAAACCATGTCCGATCATCACGTGAGATGGAGTAGTTTCATTGGTGAACATCGCTATGTTGATCATATCTGCTATATGATTCACGCTCGACCTTTTGGTCTCCGTGTTCTGAGGCCATATCTGTATATGCTTGGCTCGTCAAGTATAACCTGAGTATTCTGCGTGTGCAACTGTTTTGCACCCGTTGTATTTGAACGTAGAGCCTATCACACCCGATCATCACGTGGTGTCTCAGCACGAAGAACTTTCGCAACGGTGCATACTCAGGGAGAACACTTCTTGATAATTAGTGAGAGATCATCTTATAATGCTACCGTCAATCAAAGCAAGATAAGATGCATAAAAGATAAACATCACATGCAATCAATATAAGTGATATGATATGGCCATCATCATCTTGTTCTTGTGATCTCCATCTTCGAAGCACCGTCGTGATCACCATCGTCACCGGCGCGACACCTTGATCTCCATCGTAGCATCGTTGTCGTCTCGCCAATCTTATGCTTCCACGACTATCGCTACCGCTTAGTGATAAAGTAAAGCATTACAGCACGATTGCATTGCATACAATAAAGCAACAACCATATGGCTCCTGCCAGTTGCCGATAACTTGGTTACAAAACAAGATCATCTCATACAATAAAACTTAGCATCATGTCTTGACCATATCACATCACAACATGCCCTGCAAAAACAAGTTAGACGTCCTCTACTTTGTTGTTGCAAGTTTTACGTGGCTGCTACGGGCTTAAGCAAGAACCAATCTTATCTACGCATCAAAACCACAACGATAGTTTGTCAAGTTGGTGCTGTTTTAACCTTCGCAAGGACCGGGCGTAGCCACACTCGGTTCAACTAAAGTTGGAGAAACTGTCACCCGCAAGCCACCTATGTGCAAAGCACGTCGGGAGAACCGGTCTCGCGTAAGCGTACGCGTAATGTCGGTCCGGGCCGTTTCGTCCAACAATACCGCCGAACCAATAGTATGACATGCTGGTAAGCAGTATGAATTATATCGCCCACAACTCACTTGTGTTCTACTCGTGCATATAACATCAACATATAAAACCTAGGCTCGGATGCCACTGTTGGGGAACGTAGTAATTTCAAAAAAAATCCTACGCACACGCAAGATCATGGTGATGCATAGCAACGAGAGGGGAGAGTGTGATCTACATACCCTTGTAGATCGACAACGGAAGCGTTAGGTTGATGTAGTCGTACGTCTTCACGGCCCGACCGATCAAGCACCGAAACTACGGCACCTCCGAGTTCTAGCACACGTTCAGCTCGATGACGATCCCCGGACTCCGATCCAGCAAAGTGTCGGGGAAGAGTTCCGTCAGCACGACGGCGTGGTGACGATCTTGATGTACTACCGTCGCAGGGCTTCGCCTAAGCACCGCAATAATATTATCGAGGACTATGGTGGAAGGGGGCACCGCACACGGCTAAGAATATGATCACGTGGATCAACTTGTGTCTCAAGGGGTGCCCTCTGCCTCCGTATATAAAGGATCAAAAGGGGGGGCCGGCCGGCCATCATAGGGTGCACCAGGAGGAGTCCTACTCCCTCCGGGAGTAGGATTCCCCCCCTTTCCTAGTTGGAATAGGATTCGTTAAGTGGGAAAGAGGAGAGAGAGAGAGAAGGAAGGGGGGCGCCGGCCCCCTCTCTCCTTGTCCTATTCGGACTAGGGGGGAGGGGCGCGCGGGCCAGCCCTGGCCACCTCTCCTCTCTTCCACTAAGGCCCATTAAGGCCCATATACCTCCCGGGGGGTTCCGGTAACCTCCCGGTAATCCGGTAAAATCCCGATTTCACCTGGAACACTTCCGATATCCAAATATAGGCTTCCAATATATCAATCTTTATGTCTCGACCATTTCGAGACTCCTCGTCATGTCCGTGATCACATCCGGGACTCCGAACAAACTTCGGTACATCAAAATGCATAAACTCATAATATAACTGTCATCGAAACCTTAAGCGTGCGGACCCTACGGGTTCGAGAACAATGTAGACATGACCGGGACACGTCTCCGGTCAATAACCAATAGCGGAACCTGGATGCTCATATTGGCTCCTACATATTCTACGAAGATCTTTTATCGGTCAGACCGCATAACAACATACGTTGTTCCCTTTGTCATCGGTATGTTACTTGCCCGAGATTCGATCGTCGGTATCCAATACCTAGTTCAATCTCGTTACCGGCAAGTCTCTTTACTCGTTCCGTAATACATCATCCCGCAACTAACTCATTAGTCGCAATGCTTGCAAGGCTTTATGTGATGTGTATTACCGAGAGGGCCTAGAGATACCTCTCCGACAATCGGAGTGACAAATCCTAATCTCGAAATACACCAACCCAACATGTACCTTTGGAGACACCTGTAGAGCACCTTTATAATCACCCAGTTACGTTGTGACGTTTGGTTGCACACAAAGTGTTCCTCCGGTAAACGGGAGTTGCATAATCTCATAGTCATAGGAACATGTATAAGTCATGAAGAAAGCAATAGCAACATACTAAACGATCGGGTGCTAAGCTAATGGAATGGGTCATGTCAATCAGATCATTCACCTAATGATGTGATCCCGTTAATCAAATAACAACTCTTTGTCCATGGTTAGGAAACATAACCATCTTTGATTAACGAGCTAGTCAAGTAGAGGCATACTAGTGACACTCTGTTTGTCTATGTATTCACACATGTATTATGTTTCCGGTTAATACAATTCTAGCATGAATAATAAACATTTATCATGGTATAAGGAAATAAATAATAACTTTATTATTGCCTCTAGGGCATATTTCCTTCAACTAGGCACTGATGCAGCAGACTAAGTAGACTATGAAATATGCAATGTTAGAAGTAAAATGAGTCAATCATCACATCATCCTACTGTGACTACTGAAATAACACAACCATCAACCAGAAAAATCTGGTAACATGAAAACATACTTGCAACAATTAGTGCATGCTTTCAGTTTGGTCACTGAATGTAGTCTATTTTGTTCACTAAACACAACTACCCCCAAATAAACAAATACACTACAAGCCTATTGTTGACAATTCTTCAGATCAACCAACCCCATTATTTGGTTTTGATGGCTTGGACAACAGTAAGTTGCTAAAATATGACTATAAAGTGGTAATGTTGTGCCTTGGATATATTATACTAAACTGGTAATGGAATAAAGATGCTTAAAACAAAACTTCTGCCTAACTATTTGGTCTGAAAGTGTTTCCTTCTAGTAGCCACTTCACAACTGCACATTACAAACAATGACCAATACCATATTAAATTCTCACTGTTGACAATTTGGATTCAATCACCTTCATTTGATCAAAGATGTTCAGCAACACTACAGTTGTCATAACTAAACAAGAAAAAGAACAGAAGCCTAACACTGTCCTCAAATTAGCAAGCATATTGTTAAGACAATTTTTCAAACCAAACAACCTCAAAAAATTTGATCTGTAAAGAACAGCGGAGGCTGTTCCGAATGAATTATTATATGTAAAAAAACTAGGCACAGTGATTCAGAAGAAAGAAAAGCTCAGCTGATAATTTGCAGAGTGACAATATTAATGTTCTGTGTTGTGAGGACCAGCAGGAATCAAGAGGAATTTGTTCGATTAATCCACACTAATTATGCATCAGTCAATAATACTAAACTGTATAGAGAGAAGTAATTAGACTTGTAAGCCATTGCTAGCGAGTACAAGCATACAGGAGAGAAATTATAACATGCCGCCATGGCCCTAGGGTTTGCAGGGGAGGGGGTGGAGGAGAAGGGAAGAATCACCTGGGGAGGGGATGGAGGAATGGAGGAGGACGTCGGCGTTGATGCTCCGGCAGCGGCTGGGCATTGAAGATCCGGTGACTCGTGGCGGGCTCCTCCACTCGCCTGTCTCTGCGTCTCGGCTTGGGCGGGAGGACGTCGAGGGCGCGGGCGCGAGCGGAGGGGGGACGGCGAGGGAGGCGGCGCCTCGGCTCGACATCGCGTGGCCTGGCTGAGCTGAGGTAAAGGCGGTCATCGTCTCCT
>NC_057809.1:377392935-377416522 GCF_018294505.1 Triticum aestivum | reverse complement strand
GGCAGGGGACGGAGGGGACGGAGGGGGCGGAGAGGGCGTGCAGGCGCGGCGGCGGCGTACGCTTGGGGCGGAGGGGGCGTACTGAGTGGGGAGAAAGGGAGGGAGGGGAATAGGTGGAGTGGGGGGAGGAAGCGTACTAATGGCGCACCGAGCGGCGGTGCGCCATTAGAAAGTTTTTTTGCCAAAAAGTAAAAAAAAATTACTCGCGCACTCTGTCGCCAGTGCGCCATTAGTAGTTCTAACTACTAATGGCGCACTTTGCACGGATGCGCCATTAGAATGTTTGAAAAAATGAAAAAAATTGTTTTACTAGTGGCGCACCTTCTGCCTGGTGCGCCATTAGTGTATTCCACACTAATGGCGTATCTCCACCAGGTGCGCCATTAGTATATAGTAGTGGCGCACCACTTCTCTGGTGCGCCATTAGTGTCAATCCTATCTTTAGCCCTTTTCCTAGTAGTGAGGTGTGCAATGGGCGATGGGCCCAGACCCCTGCGCCATAGGATTTAGACCGGCGTGCTGACCTCTCTGTTGTGCCTAGGTAGGGCTGCGACGTGTTGATCTTCCGAGGCCGGGCATGACCCAGAAAAGTGTGTCCGGACAAAGGGGATCGAGCGTGTTGGGAAATGTGGTGCACCCCTGTAGGGAAGTTGATCTATTCAAATAGCCGTGTCCCTTGGTAAAAGGATGACCCGGAGTTGTACCTTGACCTTATGACAACCAGAACCGAATAATTAATAAAACACACCCTTCCAAGTGCCAGATACAACCGGTGATCGCTCTCTCATAGGGCGACGAGGGGAGGATCACTGGGTAGGATTATGCTATGCGATGATACTTGGTGAACTTACCATCTACTCTCTTCTTCTGCTTCAAGATGGAGGTTGCCAGAAGCATAGTCTTCGATAGGACTAGCTATCCCCCTCTTATTCCAGCATTCTGCAGTTCAGCCCACATATGCTACCCCTTTTCCATTTGATACCCATGCATACATATGTAGTGTAGCTCCTTGCTTGCGAGTACTTTGATTGAGTACTCACGGTTGCTTTGCTCCCCCTTTTCCCCCTTTCTATACCCGATTGATGCGACCAGACGATGGAGTCCAGGAGCCAGACGCCACTGTCGATGATGACTGCTACTACTCGGGAGGTGCCTACTACTACGTGCAGGCCGCTGACAATGACCAGGAGTAGTTTAGGAGGATCCCAGGCAGGAGGCCTGCACCTCTTTCGATATGTATCCCAGTTTGTGCTAGCCTTCTTAAGGCAAACTTGTTTAACTTATGTCTGTACTCAGATATTGTTGCTTCCGCCGACTCGTCTATGATCGAGCTCTTGTATTCGAGCCCTCGAGGCCCCTGGCTTGTAATATGATGCTTGTATGACTTATTTTATTTGTAGAGTTGTGTTGTGATATCTTCCCGTGAGTCCCTGATCTTGATCATACACGTTTGCATGTATGATTAGTGTACGATTGAATCGGGGGCATCAGAGTAGCCTCTTGGCTGATTGTCCAGTGAATGCCTTTATTCAATAAAGCTCTAAAGTTACACGCAAAAAAGAGAACGAGCATCGGCAGATAGGCATGCACCTTGTCCTAGTTGCCCACGATGTGGACCGCGTACCCGGCCAGCCATGGTCGTCAATTGGTCAGTCCTTGCCCAACATACAACAAGGAGTCAGGAGTACACGGTAATTCTTAGTTCCCCTGATCAGTGTACAATTAGATCCCCTGAATATTTGAATTCTTCTAGTTCTTTCAATTTTTTGTACAAACTTGTTGTGAAGTGGAGAATGAGATTTGTTTAGTACTCTCTTCGATCCATATTATTTGTCGCAACTTCAATATAAAACTTAGCAGGGAGTTGTTAAACTGGAGGTACATGGATAGATATCTTCTCAAACCAAAAACGTCAATGCAAGAAAAAGTCCATATGATATTAATTAGGAGGAATGCATTGAATATGATCCAAGAAAAAGGAAACAAGCAAAATATTATCAATTATCAACCAAATATCAAAGAAGTGGTGAGCAGAAAGTGGTTGACCGATTCATGTGTAATTTAAAATGTAACTAATTCATTAATTAAAACTAGTTTTAGTTGTTCACTTTATATTTCACTTGATAATTTGATGTCACATTGGTAATTATATATGTCGGATTCAGGGCTCTGCAGACCCAAGAAAGGTTCAAACTCTCAGGCATGTGCGAAGAACTCAATCTCTCCAGCCAGCCAACTCATCGTTCTCACGGCCTAGCTCGATGAACAGGAAAGGAAATGGACTCGGCAGTTTACCTAGGTTTGGGCCACCTTGTGGTGTAAGACCCTACTCCTGCTTTGGGGTGGATTAGCCTCGCGAGGGGCTGAGGATGAACTAGTACAGGGGAAGAACAACCTCAGGAGGTCTGTTCTTCTGTTGGTGTGAGCTAAAGAGGTCTCTCGATCTGGGGAACCCTTCTACAGTGGTGGCTAAGCTATATTTATAGGGCATTGGTCCTCTTCCTTCAAAACGAAGGCATGAAGGGATCCCATAGTGGCCAATTCTGAAGGGGGACAAATAGTACATCCTATCCTGATGAAAGGTGGTCTTCGCCTGCAAAGCGCCTGCTCGCGACGCTGTGGTGGGCTCGGTGATGACATCCGTCCTGGCGGTCTTGGTCACGTTGCACTGGAATGAAAACCTTTGGCTAAGTCCTCAGGGTCCCGCGCCTGCGCTTCCCTCCTTAGCACCAATGAGGAAACCTATTGCTCTGCGCCCGGTGACGCCCACCTGGCCTTGGTCGTCTTGGCTTGCGTCACCCAAACCTCACGAGGTGGGTGTTTGCATAGGAATCTCCGCTCCTCAGGAGGCCACCTAGGGAGGCCGCTCCTGATACGTCTCCAACGTATCTATAATTTTTGATTGCTCCATGCTATATTATATACTGTTTTGGACTATATTGGGCTTTATTTTCCACTTTTATATTATTTTGGGGACTAACCTATTAACCGGAGGCCCAGCCCAGAATTGTTGTTTCTTTCTTATTTCGGTGTTCCGAAGAAACAGAATATCAAGCGGAGTCCAAACAGAAAAATCCTTTTTGGAACGTGATTTTCTTCTCGGATAAGACCCAAGAGACTAGGACCCTACTCCAAGAAGTACCGTAGGCAGTCATGAGGGTAGGGGGCGCCCCCCCCTATAGGGCGTGCCCCCTGCCTCGTGGGCCCCTCGGTGCTCCACCGACGTACTCCTTCCTCCTATATATACCCACGTACCCCCAAACGATCATAACAGGAGCCAAAAACCTAATTCCACCGCCGCAACTTTCTGTATCCATGAGATCCCAGCTTGGGGCCTGTTCCGGAGCTCCACCGGAGAGGGCCGTTATCACGGAGGGCTTCTACATCTGTTGGGGAACGTAGTAATTTCAAAAAAATTCCTACGCACACGCAAGATCATGGTGATGCATAGCAACGAGAGGGGAGAGTGTGATCTACGTACCCTTGTAGATCGACAATGGAAGCGTTAGCACAACATGGTTGATGTAGTCGTACGTCTTCACGGCCCGACTGATCAAGCACCGAAATACGACACCTCCGAGTTCTAGCACACGTTCAGCTCGATGACGATCCCCGGACTCCGATCCAGCAAAGTGTCGGGGAAGAGTTCTGTCAGCACGACGGCGTGGTGACGATCTTGATGTACTACCGTCGCAGGGCTTCGCCTAAGCACCACTACAATATTATCGAGGACTATGGTGGAAGGGGGCACCGCACACGGCTAAGAATATGATCACGTGTATCAACTTGTGTGTCTAGGGGTGCTCCCTGCCTCTGTATATAAAGGTTCAAAGGGGAGGTGCGGCCGGCCAGGAGAGGGCGCGCCAGGAGGAGTCCTACTCCCTCCGGGAGTAGGATTCCCCCCTTTCCTAGTTGGAATAGGATTCGGGAGGGGGGAAGAGGACAGAGAGAAGGAAGGGGGGCGCCGGCCCCCTCTCCTTGTCCTATTCGGACTAGGGTGGAGGGGCGCGCGGCCCAGCCCTGGCCACCTCTCCTCTCTTCCACTAAAGCCCACTAAGGCCCATATACCTCCCGGGGGGTTCCGGTAACCTCCCGGTACTTCGGTAAAATCCCGATTTCACCCGGAACACTTCCGATATCCAAATATAGGCTTCCAATATATCAATCTTTATGTCTCGACCATTTCGAGACTCCTCGTCATGTCCGTGATCACATCCGGGACTCCGAACAAACTTCGGTACATCAAAATGCATAAACTCATAATATAACTGTCATCGAAACCTTAAGCGTGCGGACCCTACGGGTTCGAGAACAATGTAGACATGACCGAGACACGTCTCCGGCTAATAACCAATAGCGGAACTTGGATGCTCATATTGGCTCCTACATATTCTACGAAGATCTTTTATCGGTCAGACCGCATAACAACATACGTTGTTCCCTTTGTCATCGGTATGTTACTTGCCCGAGATTCGATCGTCGGTATCTCAATACCTAGTTCAATCTCGTTACCGGCAAGTCTCTTTACTCGTTCCGTAATACATCATCTCACAACTAACTCATTAGTTGTAATGCTTGCAAGGCTTATGTGATGTGCATTACCGAGAGGGCCCAGAGATACCTCTCCGACAATCGGAGTGACAAATCCTAATCTCGAAATACGGCAACCTAACATGTACCTTTGGAGACACCTGTAGAGCACCTTTATAATCACCCAGTTATGTTGTGACATTTGGTAGCACACAAAGTGTTCCTCTGGCAAACGGGAGTTGCATAATCTCATAGTCATAGGAACATGTATAAGTCATGAAGAAAGCAATAACAACATACTAAACGATCGGGTGCTAAGCTAATGGAATGGGTCATGTCAATCAGATCATTCACCTAGTGATGTGATCCCGTTAATCAAATAACAACTCTTTGTCCATGGTTAGGAAACATAACCATCTTTGATCAATGAGCTAGTCTAGTAGAGGCATACTAGTGACACTCTGTTTGTCTATGTATTCACACATGTATTATGTTTCCGGTTAATACAATTCTAGCATGAATAATAAACATTTATCATGATATAAGGAAATAAATAATAACATTATTATTGCCTCTAGGGCATATTTCCTTCAGTCTCCCACTTGCACTAGAGTCAATAATCTAGATTACACAGTAATGATTCTAACACCCATGGAGCCTTGGTGCTGATCATGTTTTGCTCGTGGAAGAGGCTTAGTCAACAGGTCTGCTACATTCAGATCCGTATGTATCTTGCAAATCTCTATGTCTCCCACCTGGACTAGATCCCAGATGGAATTGAAGCGTCTCTTGATGTGCTTGGTTCTCTTGTGAAATCTGGATTCCTTTGCCAAGGTAATTGCTCCAGTATTGTCACAAAAGATTTTCATTAGACCCGATGCACTAGGTATGACACCTAGATCGGATATGAACTCCTTCATCCAGACTCCTTCATTTGCTGCTTCCGAAGCAGCTATGTATTCCGCTTCACACGTAGATCCCGCCATGACGCTTTGTTTAGAACTGCACCAACTGACAGCTCCACCGTTTAATGTAAACACGTATCCGGTTTGCGATTTAGAATCGTCCGGATCAGTGTCAAAGCTTGCATCGACGTAACCATTTACGATTAGCTCTTTGTCACCTCCATAAATGAGAAACATATCCTTAGTCCTTTTCAGGTATTTCAGGATGTTCTTGACCGCTGTCCAGTGATCCACTCCTGGATTACTTTGGTACCTCCCTGCTAGACTTATAGTAAGGCACACATCAGGTCTGGTACACAGCATTGCATACATGATAGAGCCTATGGCTGAAGCATAGGGAACATCTTTCATTTTCTCTCTATCTTCTGCAGTGGTCGGGCATTGAGTCTGACTCAACTTCACACCTTGTAACACAGGCAAGAACCCTTTCTTTGCTTGATCCATTTTGAACTTTTTCAAAACTTTGTCAAGGTATGTGCTTTGTGAAAGTCCAATTAAGCGTCTTGATCTATCTCTATAGATCTTTATGCCTAATATGTAAGCAGCTTCACCGAGGTCTTTCATTGAAAAACTCTTATTCAAGTATCCCTTTATGCTATCCAGAAATTCTATATCATTTCCAATTAGTAATATGTCATCCACATATAATATCAGAAATGCTACAGAGCTCCCACTCACTTTCTTGTAAATACAGGCTTCTCCAAAAGTCTGTATAAAACCAAATGCTTTGATCACACTATCAAAGCGTTTATTCCAACTCCGAGAGGCTTGCACCAGTCCATAAATGGATCGCTGGAGCTTGCACACTTTGTTAGCTACCTTTGGATCGACAAAACCTTCTGGTTGCATCATATACAACTCTTCTTCCAGAAATCCATTCAGGAATGCAGTTTTGACATCCATCTGCCAAATTTCATAATCATAAAATGCGGCAATTGCTAACATGATTCGGACAGACTTAAGCATCGCTACGGGTGAGAAGGTCTCATCGTAGTCAACCCCTTGAACTTGCCGAAAACCTTTTGCGACAAGTCGAGCTTTGTAGACAGTAATATTACCGTCAGCGTCAGTCTTCTTCTTGAAGATCCATTTATTCTCAATTGCTTGCCGATCATTGGGCAAGTCAACCAAAGTCCATACTTTGTTCTCATACATGGATCCCATCTCAGATTTCATGGCTTCAAGCCATTTTGCGGAATCTTGGCTCACCATCGCTTCTTCATAGTTCGTAGGTTCATCATGATCTAGTAGCATGACTTCCAGAACAGGATTACCGTACCACTCTGGCGCGGATCTCACTCTGGTTGATCTACGAGGTTCAGTAGTATCTTGTTCTGAAGTTTCATGATCATTATCATTAGCTTCCTCACTAATTGGTGTAGGTGTCACAAAAACTGGTTTCTGTGATGTACTACTTTCCAATAAGGGAGTAGGTACAGTTACCTCGTCAAGTTCTACTTTCCGCCCACTCACTTCTTTCGAGAGAAACTCCTTCTCCAGAAACTTTCCGAATTTAGCAACAAAGTCTTGCCTTCGGATCTGTGATAGAAGGTGTATCCAATAGTTTCCTTTGGATATCCTATGAAGACACATTTCTCCGATTTGGGTTCGAGCTTATCAGGTTGAAGCTTTTTCACATAAGCATCGCAGCCCCAAACTTTCAGAAACGATAACTTTGGTTTCTTGCCAAACCACAGTTCATAAGGCATCGTCTCAACGGATTTTGATGGTGCCCTATTTAACGTGAATGCAGCCGTCTCTAGAGCGTATCCCCAAAATGATAGTGGTAAATCAGTAAGAGACATCATAGATCGTACCATATCTAGTAAAGTACGATTACGACGTTCGGACACACCATTACGCTGTGGTGTTCTGGGTGGCGTGAGTTGTGAAACTATTGCACATTGTTTCAAATGTACACCAAACTCGTAACTCAAATATTCTCCTCCACGATCAGATCGTAGGAATTTTATTTTCTTGTTACGATGATTTTCAACTTCACTCTGAAATTCTTTGAACTTTTCAAACGTTTCAGACTTGTGTTTCATTAAGTAGATATGCCCATATCTGCTTAAGTCATTTGTGAAGGTGAGAAAATAACGATATCCGCCACGAGCCTCAACATTCATCGGACCACATACATCTGTATGTATGATTTTTAACAAATCTGTTGCTCTC
Organism: Triticum aestivum; assembly: GCF_018294505.1. Taxonomy (NCBI): domain Eukaryota; kingdom Viridiplantae; phylum Streptophyta; class Magnoliopsida; order Poales; family Poaceae; genus Triticum; species Triticum aestivum. The sequence continues at coordinate 377,408,849 of NC_057809.1, read as the reverse complement.
TCCATAGTACCGGAGAACGGTGTTTTTGTCATCTTACCCATAAGGCACGGTTCATAAGTACCAAGTGATTCATAATCAAGTGGTTCCAAAAGCCCATCAGTATGGAGTTTCTTCATGCGCTTTATACCGATATGACCTAAACGGCAGTGCCACAAATAAGTTGCACTATCATTATCAACTCTGCATCTTTTGGTTTCAACACTATGAATATGTGTGTCACTACTATCAAGATTTAATAAGAATAGACCACTCTTTAAGGGTGCATGACCATAAAAGATATTACTCGTGTAAATAGAACAACCATTATTCTCTAATTTAAATGAATAACCATCTCGCATCAAACAAGATCTAGATATAATGTTCATGCTTAACGGTGGCACCAAATAACAATTATTTAGGTCTAATATTAATCCCGAAGGTAGATGTAGAGGTAGCGTGCCGACTGCGATCACATCGACTTTGGAACCATTTCCCACGCGCATCATCACCTCGTCCTTAGCCAATCTTCGCTTAATCCGTAGTCCCTGTTTCGAGTTGCAAATATTAGCAACAGAACCAATATCAAATACCCAGGTGCTACTGCGAGCATTAGTAAGGTACACATCAATAACATGTATATCACATATACCTTTGTTCACCTTGCCATCCTTCTTATCCGCCAAATACTTGAGGCAGTTCCGCTTCCAATGACCAGTCTGCTTGCAGTAGAAGCACTCAGTTTCAGGCTTAGGTCCAGGTTTGGGTTTCTTCTCTTGAGCAGCAACTTGCTTGCTGTTCTTTTTGAAGCTCCCCTTCTTCTTCCCTTTGCCCTTTTTTTGAAACTAGTGGTCTTGTTGACCATCAACACTTGATGCTCCTTCTTGATTTCTACCTCCGCAGCTTTCAGCATTGCGAATAGCTCGGGAATAGTCTTATTCATCCCTTGCATATTATAGTTCATCATGAAGCTCTTGTAGCTTGGTGGTAGTGATTGGAGAATTCTGTCAATGACGCAATCATCTAGAAGATTAACTCCCAATTGAATCAAGTGATTATTATACCCAGACATTTTGAGTATATGCTCACTGACAAAACTGTTCTCCTCCATCTTGCAGCTATAGAACTTATTGGAGACTTCATATCTCTCAATCCGGTCATTTGCTTGAAATATTAACTTCAACTCCTGGAACATCTCATATGCTCCATGACGTTCAAAACGTCGTTGAAGTCCCGATTCTAAGCCGAAAGCATGGCACACTGAACTATCGAGTAGTCATCAGCTTTGCTCTACCAGATGTTCATAACATCTGGTGTTGCTCCAGCAGCAGGCCTGGCACCTAGCGGTGCTTCCAGGACGTAATTCTTTTGTGCAGCAATGAGGATAATCCTCAAGTTACGGACCCAGTCCGTGTAATTGCTACCATCATCTTTCAACTTTGCTTTCTCAAGGAACACATTAAAATTCAACGGAACAATAGCACGGGCCATCTATCTACAATCAAACATAAATAAGCAAGATACTATCAGGTACTAAGTTCATGATAAATTTAGGTTCAATTAATCATATTACTTAAGAACTCCCACTTAGATAGACATCCCTCTAATCCTCTAAGTGATTACGTGATCCAAATCAACTAAACCATGTCCGATCATCACGTGAGATGGAGTAGTTTCATTGGTGAACATCGCTATGTTGATCATATCTGCTATATGATTCATGCTCGACCTTTCGGTCTCCGTGTTCCGAGGCCATATCTGTATATGCTTGGCTCGTCAAGTATAACCTGAGTATTCCGCGTGTGCAACTGTTTTGCACCCGTTGTATTTGAACGTAGAGCCTATCACACCCGATCATCACGTGGTGTCTCAGCACGAAGAACTTTCGCAACGGTACATACTCAGGGAGAACACTTCTTGATAATTTAGTGAGAGATCATCTTATAATGCTACCGTCAATCAAAGCAAGATAAGATGCATAAAAGATAAACATCACATGCAATCAATATAAGTGATATGATATGGCCATCATCATCTTGTGCTTGTGATCTCCATCTTCGAAGCACCGTCGTGATCACCATCGTCACCGGCGCGACACCTTGATCTCCATCGTAGCATCGTTGTCGTCTCGCCAATCTTATGCTTCCACGACTATCGCTACCGCTTAGTGATAAAGTAAAGCATTACAGCGCGATTGCATTGCATACAATAAAGCGACAACCATATGGCTCCTGCCAGTTGCCGATAACTCGGTTACAAAACATGATCATCTCATACAATAAAATTTAGCATCATGTCTTGACCATATCACATCACAACATGCCCTGCAAAAACAAGTTAGACGTCCTCTACTTTGTTGTTGCAAGTTTTACGTGGCTGCTACGGGCTTAAGCAAGAACCAATCTTACCTACGTATCAAAACCACAACGATAGTTTGTCAAGTTGGTGATGTTTTAACCTTTGCAAGGATCGGGCGTAGCCACACTCGGTTCAACTAAAGTTGGAGAAACTGTCACCCGCTAGCCACCTTTGTGCAAAGCACGTCGGGAGAACCGGTCTCGCGTAAGCGTACACGTAATGTCGGTCCGGGCCGCTTCGTCCAACAATACCGCCGAACCAAAGTATGACATGCTGGTAAGCAGTATGACTTATATCGCCCACAACTCACTTGTGTTCTACTCGTGCATATAACATCAACATATAAAACCTAGGCTCGGATGCCACTGTTGGGGAACATAGTAATTTCATAAAAATTCATACGCACGCGCAAGATCATGGTGATGCATAGCAACGAGAGGGGAGAGTGTGATCTACGTACCCTTGTAGATCGACAACGGAAGCGTTAGCACAATGTGGTTGATGTAGTCGTACGTCTTCATGGCCCGACCAATCAAGCACCAAAACTACGGCACCTCCGAGTTCTAGCACACGTTCAGCTCGATGATGATCCCCGGACTCCGATCCAGCAAAGTGTCAGGGAAGAGTTCCGTCAGCACGATGGCGTGGTGACGATCTTGATGTACTACCGTCGCAGGGCTTCGCCTAAGCACCGCTACAATATTATCGAGGACTATGGTGGAAGGGGGCACCGCACACGGCTAAGAATATGATCACGTGGATCAACTTGTGTGTCTAGGGGTGCTCCCTGCCTCCGTATATAAAGGTTCAAAGGGGGGGTGTGGCCGGCCAAGAGAGGGCGTGCCAGGAGGAGTCCTACTCCCTCCGGGAGTAGGATTCCCCCCTTTCCTAGTTGGAATAGGATTCGGGAGGGGGGAAAGAGGAGAGAGAGAAGGAAGGGGGGCGCTGGCCCCCTCTCCTTGTCCTATTCGGACTAGGGGGGAGGGGCGCGCGGCCCAGCCCTGGCCACCTCTCCTCTCTTCCACTAAAGCCCACTAAGGCCCATATACCTCCCGGGGGGTTCCGGTAACCTCCCGGTACTCCGGTAAAATCCCGATTTCACCAGGAACACTTCCGATATCCAAATATAGGCTTCCAATATATCAATCTTTATGTCTCGACCATTTCGAGACTCCTCGTCATGTCCGTGATCACATCCGGGACTCCGAACAAACTTCGGTACATCAAAATGCATAAACTCATAATATAACTGTCATCGAAACCTTAAGCGTGCGGACCCTACGGGTTCGAGAACAATATAGACATGACCGAAACATGTCTCCGGTCAATAACCAATAGAGGAACCTGGATGCTCATATTGGCTCCTACATATTCTACGAAGATCTTTTATCGGTCAAACCGCATAACAACATATGTTGTTCCCTTTGTCATCGGTATGTTACTTGCCCGAGATTCGATCGTCGGTATCTCAATACCTAGTTCAATCTCGTTACCGGCAAGTCTGTTTACTCGTTCCGTAATACATCATCTCACAACTACTCCCTCCGTCCGGGTTTATTAGGCCTAAAGACAACTTCTCTTAGACCAAGACACATAGTAATTTGCTCACATTAATTATTCCATTCCACTCCCAATGCACTCTGTCACATGCATGCAGCCAATGAAAAAGCACACATGAAGTGTATTAACTTTTCAGCCATGGCACCAACAACAATAGCTTTCAATACAACCAATGAAATGGTTGCATGCATGCACCTTTCCAATGCGGGGCCTTATAAAAGGGGACATGCTTGTGATGCTGAGAGGCCTAATAAACCCGGACGGAGGGAGTAACTCATTAGTTGTAATGCTTGCAAGGCTTATGTGATGTGCAATACCGAGAGGGCCCAGAGATACCTCTCCGACAATCGGAGTGACAAATCCTAATCTCAAAATACGCCAACCCAACATGTACCTTTGAAGACACCTGTAGAGAACCTTTATAATCACCCAGTTACGTTGTGACGTTTGGTAGCACACAAAGTGTTCCTGTGCCAAACGGGAGTTGCATAATCTCATAGTCATAGGAACATGTATAAGTCACGAAGAAAGCAATAGCAACATACTAAACGATCGGGTGCTAAGCTAATGGAATGGGTCATGTCAATCAGATCATTCACCTAATGGAATGGGTCATGTCAATCAGATCATAGGATACCTTACCAGAGCGATGAAGGGACTGAGGAGTAAAAGGAATTCCTAAACTCTTCGATATATATAATCCTAGATGACTTAAAACATTTTTCTAGACTCATCAACGCCAGCGATTCGATCAAGCAGGGGGCTCCTAAGGTCGGGGAAGGCTCTGATACTAACTTGTAACGCCCTCGATGCGGCTATATCTCCCACGTGTCGAAGCACGACTTAGAGGCATAACCGCATTGAAAGCAATGTCGCAAGTGAGGTAATCTTCACACAACCCATGTAATACATAAAGGACAGAGATACATAGTTGGCTTGCAATCGCCACTTCACACAATACATGAATAAAGCATTACATCATCCAAATACAAACAAGGCCCGGCTACGGAACCAAAATAAAAGAAGACTACCCCAAAAGCTACACAGATCCCCGATCGACCCCAACTGGGCTCCACTACTGATTAACTAGAACAAAACAACACAAAGGATAAGATCTTCAACGAGCTCCTCCTTGAGCTTGGTTGCGTCACCTGCTCGGTTCAACGGCACCTGCAAGCTGGTTTTGGAAGTATCTGTGAGTCACGGGGACTCAGCAATCTCACACCCTCGCGATCAAGACTATTTAAGCTCATGGGTAAGGTAAAGGTATGATGTGGAGCTGCAGCAAGCGACTAGCATATATGGTGGCTAACCTATTCGCAAAAGAGAGCGAGAAGAGAAGGCAAAGCACGGTCGAACAACTATGATCAAGAAGTGATCCTAGAATAACCTACGTCAAGCATAACTCCAACACCGTGTTCACTTCCCGGACTCCGTCGAGAAGAGACCATCACGGCTACACACGCGGTTGATGTATTTTAATTAAGATCCACTTCAGGTTTTCTACAACCGGACATTAACAAATTCCCATCTGCCCATAACCGCGGGCACGGCTTTCGAAAGTTCAAATCCCTGCAGGGGTGTCCCAACTTAGCCCATCACAAGCTCTCACGGTCAATGAAGGATATTCCTTCTCCCAAGACAATCCGATCAGACTCGGCATCCCGGTTACAAGACATCCTCGACAATGGTAAAACAAGTCCAGCAAGACCGCCCGATGCGCCGACATCCCGATAGGAGCTACACATATCTCGTTCTCAGGGCAACACCGGATAAGCAATCCGTACAACTAAAACCAGCCCTCGAGTTTCCCCGAGGTGGCGCTGCAAGGGGCTCTAGTTTGGACCAACACTTAGACAAGCATTGGCCCGAGGGTTTAAAATAAAGATGACCCTTGGGCTGGCCTAACCCAAGGGAAAAAGGCTAGGTGGCGAATGGTAAAACCAAGGTTGGGCCTTGCTGGAGGAGTTTTATTCAAAGTGAACTATCAAGGGGTTCCCATTATAACCCAACCGCATAAGGAACGCAAAATCCGGGAACATAACACCGATATGACGGAAACTAGGACGGCAAGAGTGGAACAAAACACCAGGCATAAGGCCGAGCCTTCCACCCTTTACCAATTATATAGATGCATTAATTCAATAAGAGATATTGTGATATCCCAACAAGTAAACATATTCCAACAAGGAACACCATCTCCATGGTCCAACAAGGAACAAACTTCAATCTTCACCTGCAACTAACAACGCTATAAGAGGGGCTGAGCAAAGCGGTAACATAGCCAAACAACGGTTTGCTAGGACAAGGTGGGTTAGAGGCTTGGTTCAACAATATGGGAGGCATTATAAGCAAGTGGTAGGTATCGCAGCATAGGCATAGCAAAAGAATGAGCAACTAGCAAGCAAAGATACAAGTGATTTCGAGGGTATGGTCATCTTGCCTGAAATCCCGCAAGGAAGAAGAACGAGTCCATGAAGAAGACAAATGGACATAGACGAATGGGTCCTCACAAATGCGACGATAACAGAACCAACCCAAAGAAGCAACACCGGAAAGAAACACACAACATAGTAAACAACCAACACATGAACATGGTATGATATGCGGGATGCGGTATGCGATGCATATGCATGATTTGCAAAGGAATGATTGAACCTGGCCTCAACATGTAAATCCAAGAGTGCCACTAGAAAGATGAGGTGATTTCGGTTGATATCGATATAAAGATCACCGGAATCGGATGCACGGTTTGGAAATGGCAAGCAAAACAAATATGGCACCGGTCTGCGATAATCAGCAAGTGACCAACTAAATGCATCAAGATAAATATGCTACAGCACTCAAACATGGCAACAAAATACATGGAAGGAATCCACTCAAGATGCTTGACAAAAGATGAACACTGAGCTACGGATAATTCATCAATTAACAAGTTCAAACAAGCATGGCAAAAGTGCAAAAGATAACAGGTTTCAGACTTAGTGAAACTAACACGAGTCTGGAATTTATTATCAGGAAGCATACTTTAGAGCATGACTGCAAGCTACAGGAACTTAACATGGAAAATCAAGACATGGCATGAAGCTACTCAAAGCACTTAACAATAGCCCCTTAGTGACCTTGAGCCAAAAGGGATCAGAAAATACAATTGCAAGCATGTGAACATGGCAAAAACATAAACATATACAGACTAAGCATACAGATTAGCAAGTATGCATGTTTACGAGCTCGATGCACTCACTAAAAAGCATGGCATCACAAACTAAGCATACACTCATCAAGAAGACATGGCATAGAAGCTATACATGGCAAGAACAACAACATATCATGCACGGATCAATAACAACAAGCTCGGAAAAATTGCTAAACAAGTTAACAATCTGCCAGGAACATTTAATAGCAAAAGTAGAGCTCGATTGACTCAATATAGGTTGCTCCATAAATGCAAACAAAGACATGGATGGATATAGCACCACAATATTAACAAATCATCCTTACTGATCGTCCTCAAAAGAGGCACGGATCACTAGGAAACAACATGAACATATGGCATAACGACAAAAACAGAACAAGGACTTAGTGAAATTCAAGTCCCTGAAATCAGCATTACCGATTACTCTACTTTGCAAGCTTGTGCTAGTCACCACAAATATCACAAAAATACATGGCAAGCACCACTGTAAAGATGGCATGGCATATAACAAAACACATGTAGAGCTCAGGGTCATAGCATGCACACATTAATCATGGCAAAAATGACGAAACGCCATTTGCTGAAACAGATCTGACAAATTCCTCACATGGCCCTCTTCCAACAGCATTTCGGGCATCAATATGAGCTCAAATTAAAATGATGCAATGAGATGAAATGATGTACTCGTCGAGACAAACATTTTGATATGCTACACGTGCAAAACGGAGTTACGGATGCAAAATTATGATGCGTTGAAAAATGCAAAAAGATAACTAGGAGGGGGCAAAAGTCAACCCGAGAAGTTAGGGTTCCAGATCGGATCTGGATCCGGATCAGCCGGCGCGGACTTCTAGGAGATCGCCGGAGTAGTCACCGGAAGGGAGGGAGACGGCAGCCGGAGCTTGGGGAGGAGCGAGATCCCGCCGGAGAGAGGTCGGGGCGGCTCAGCCGGGGGCCGGCGAGGTCCAGGGTGGCGCGGCCGGATTCGCTCGCCGGGATAGCGCGGGCGGAGGCCAGCAAGGTGCGCCGGGCGGCGAGGCCCAGCGGTGGGCGGCGGTCGGCGGCGGCGTGGTAGATGGCGGCGAGCGGAGGAATGGGCGGCCGGCGAGGAGGGCGCCGCGGCGGGCTAGCGGCGCGATGCACGGGCCGGGCGGCGGCGCGGGATGGGCCCCGCGGGCCTGCTGCGGGCCGTGCGGGCCGGCGGTGGCGGAGGGCGCGGTGGCGACAGGTGGCGCAATGGGAGTGGACGCGGGAGGCGGCGGAGCTGACGTGTCGCCCCGGGATTGGTCCGGACGACGTGGCTGAGGCGGCGGACTTGTCCGGCGCGGACGAATTTATCCGGCGGCGCGAGGTGGACGAAGGTTAGGGTTTATCTACGTGAGAATTTCGGAGGGAGACACATATTTATAGGTAGAGGGAGCTAGGAGAGTCCAAATGAGGTGCGGTTTGTGGCCACGCGATCGTGATCGAACGACCGAGATGATAGAAGGGGTTTAGGTGGGTTTTGGGCCAAATTGGAAGGGTGTTGGGCTGCAACACATACAAGGCCTTTTCGGTCCCTCGGTTAACCGTTGGAGTATCAAACGAAGTCCAAATGGCGCGAAACTTGACAGGCGGTCTACCGGTAGTAAACCAAGGCCGCATGACAAGTCTCGGTCCAATCCGAAAACGTTTAACACCCGCACACGAAAAAGAGGTAGAAAGGAACACCGGGTGACATAGGAGCGCCGGATTGCAAAACGGACAACGGGGAAAAAGCTCAGATGCATGAGACGAACATGTATGCAAATGAAATGCACATGATGACATGATATGCAATGAATGACATGCAAGCAATGACAAGGCAACAACAGGGAATAACTGGAGGACACCTGGCACATCGGTCTTAGGGCGTTACAACACTCCACCACTACAAGAGGATCTCGTCCCGAAATCTAGAATGCCACCGGAGGGACAACGGAAGAGAAAGAGAGGAGGTAGAACTAAGTTGCTCCTTTGACAAACGAGTGAAACCAAAGAACCTTGAAAAAGGTTAAACCATTTCGAGAAAAGAATACAACGGAGATAAATGAAGTTGAAAACACTCTGTTAGCAAAGAGGAACAAAGAAGAACAACTTTGGGCAGCACTCTGGTTGAGAAGAGATGCAAGACTTGATAAGGCGAAAAGAACTTGAGCAAAAAGGACAGAACACTCCGGTTAAATGGATAAGCACGAAAAGAACACGATCCAAGATGATGAGAGAAAAGAGCAACATCACAATGGCTCCGGAACAAAAGAATAGAAGATAGATAATTGAAATAAAAGAATGGAGAAGAAAATGCCATCTTATGCCACAAAAGAGCTTGAGAAGGCATCCTTAGGAGACGGATCGAGCGGAGTTGTTGGAACACCAACAATGAAAAGATTATGCTTGATATGGTCTTATGGAATACATCTCAAATTATGAGGTGACAACCTGCCACTCACGGGAAAAAGAATTGGATTGGTATGAACAATGAGACGAGAAAATATTTCACCGGGAGGATAAAAAGAACTTGGGTCCTTTATAAGCACCATAGATATTAACAAAACTTAGGGAAGGATTTAGGTGGAATATAACCCAAGATAACTCAAATGACGAGATTGATGGATTTAAAATATCTCATCCTTGACAACATGTGAATCAAGAAACATGAACTCAAATTATCAAGAATGACATAATACCACCTCCAATAATATGGTAGAAAGAATTGCACTCTGGATTGCAAGAAGAAGAAAGCTTGAACTCCTCTGAAAATAATCTTGATGAACATTTCGAGAACGGGTTAAGTCCTTTATGGACCATCATGCAGAAACTTCATGAAGAACTCCGGTAAACAAAAGAATGATCAAACGAAAAGAAAGATGAGAAGAGTAAGGTTGAAGCGTTGCAATGATTAGATGAAGCTTTGCGACGAGATAGAGAGAAAACTTGGAACTCCGCAAAAGAAAGATGAACAAATGGAAACAAGAATTTGATGAGCCTCCGGAATAAGGAATTAATCACTTGATGAAGCAAGAATACGAATTACGTTATGCGTATCCATCACCAATTTAAATTGATGGCAATCAACGGATTTGGCATATTACTTATTCTCGTAGAAAATATTAAGAGAGATATAACATAAACTTGGGACGGTCTTCGATGATCCACCGGTAGGATGAAAGAACGAATGAATCTGTATGATAACGAAGGAGAAGAACTCTTGAACGAACCACTGTAAGAATTTGAAATGAATGAAGTAAAGGGATGAATCGCCGGTAAGAATTAGAGAATGAATCAGGATACTTGAGGGAATTTACATACATAAGAACGAAGAGATTGCGAGCTGATTAGAGAATCCTTGATTTAAGCAGCGGTATGATTTAGAGTATGAGAGCTGAAAGCTAGAATGAATAAATCTTAGATGATGGCTCCGGAGAATCAAACTGAAACGACTCCTGAATTGCTCCGGATTGGTGAAAAGGAATTCTCAGAATCAAAAATAATTATGATAGGATGGCAACAAGCTAGCCCCATGAATCTTGAAGAGAATGGAGCAAGATTAAAGAGAAACTCTTCTTCGGTCTTCAAACGCAGAGAATGACGATGAGAAACACCACCAAATTGTTGAGATACCCCGGGATGAAAAATGGAAAGGTTGAACCAAAGATGAAAAGAACTTGAAAGATCTTCGAGAAAAACATATGACTGATGATGAATCATTCTTACGTCAAACTTGTAAAAAGAATTTAGGACAGCTCCGGGAAAATTAGAAGAGTCAGGTCAGATCCTAGGAAAAAGACCTGTGGGTTAGGGCCCACTCAAAAGAAACACCATAGAACGATTACTTGAAAGAGAGATTGCACCAGTTGAATTAAATGACTTGAATGAGATAACATCCTCGAAAGAGCTGGAACGAAAGTAGAGTGGAAACACGAATCTTCGAGATATCTTGAGCACTCTGGAACAAATGGATAGCGAGAGGTGAATAATCAAGAAGTGCACCGGCAAGAGAAAACATTTGGAACGAGGAAAAGATATGATCAACACCAAAAGCTTGAATTGAATCCACCGGAGAAGAAAAGAATGGAGAATGAAGAACGAGTAGAGCATCTTCATGAGAAACACCGGGTAAAAACATGAAGGAAAAAGAATGGAGAGACCTCCATCAATAAAATGGATAGTGATTAAGAAATCTGAATCCTTCAAGACAAACAAGGGCGGGAGGGTGGGAAAAAAACAAAGACAACTTGGAACGGATGACACAAACGCCATTGAGAAGAACTAGTAATAGATCTTGCTGATACTGAAATGATCGGATTCACTTGAAGAAAAGCACACCGGTTGCAAAGGATTGACATGACAGTCTCGATTATCATGAAGGTTTGGTATTCACATAGGGGTATGAGAACACCATTTGGGGAAGGTATGGAATCAACATTTGACTTTGAAGCAACTCGAATACCATAACTCAAAACAAAACAAAGGATTGGCTTGCAAAATAAGCCGGAACAAACATATGATAGAGATTTCATCCGAAGTTTTCGTGGTGGGGCCTACACGGGCTCGATCGTACAGCACCGTCATGTACAAGGCAGTGCACATGACATACGAATCGTCCCCGAGTCAGCATAGCCAAGGACTCTTTAAGACACAATGAGACCACTATAAAACCAACCGTGAATAGGCGGACCACTAGACGTCGAACCCCAATTTTGTATCATACATCTGTCGGAAAGATATCCTAAGAGCTACTTGAATTCCCACTTATAAACTCCCGAAACTTTCCCGTTATGCAATCAGGTGTTGGGGATACAGGGGAAGCATAATATCTCACCCAAACTAACAAATCCTACATCCAGCTGTATCCATCCTTCAACACATAACCAAGAAACCTTCGGAAATCATCTACCTCAACCTTCGAAAAGCATCTGTTATACGAGTTATGGCAATACTCCCGAACTCCCGCCCTAGTACTGGGTGGCGTCGAGGTTATCTCACCAACAACTGCATAAAAGAGATTTTCGATGTCGGCGAAACTAATCTCAGGTATTCCAATACTGAACGATAAAATTGTGACGATAACACCTCGGAGCTCAACTCCCCGGGACACTGCCACAACCCCTAAATGACAGGAGGCACCAAGAACAATGTTCTCGTCACAAAACCATCGGAACAATTCCAAGATACCCGCGTGATCCTAAAAAATTTTTAGTGAAATTTGAGAAGAGAAGAGTCAACACTCTATGTCAGGATGCCTTACCAGAGCGATGAAGGGACTGAGGAGTAAAAAGAATTCCTAAACTCTTCGATATATATAATCCTAGATGACTCAAAACATTTTTCTAGACTCATCAACGCCAGCGATTTGATCAAGCAGGGGGATCCTAAGGTCGGGGAAGTCTCTGATACCAACTTGTAACGCCGTCGATGCGGCTATATCTCCCACGTGTCGAAGCACGACTTAGAGGCATAACCGCATTGAAAGCAATGTTGCAAGTGAGGTAATCTTCACACAACCCATGTAATACATAAAGGACAGAGATACATAGTTGGCTTGCAATCGCCACTTCACAAAATACATGAATAAAGCATTACATCATCCAAATACAAACAAGGTCTGGCTACGGAACCAAAATAAAAGAAGACTACCCCAAAAGCTACACAGATCCCCGATCGACCCCAACTGGGCACCACTACTGATCAACTAGAATGAAACAACACAAAGGATAAGATCTTCAACGAGCTCCTCCTTGAGCTTGGTTGCGTCACCTGCTCGGTTCAACGGCACCTGCAAGCTGGTTTTGGAAGTATCTGTGAGTCACGGGGACTCAGCAATCTCACACCCTCGCGATCAAGACTATTTAAGCTCATGGGTAAGGTAAAGGTATGATGTGGAGCTGCAGCAAGCGACTAGCATATATGGTGGCTAACCTATTCACAAAAGAGAGCGAGAAGAGAAGGCAAAGCACGGTCGAACAACTATGATCAAGAAGTGATCCTAGAACAACCTACGTCAAGCATAACTCCAACAGCGTGTTCACTTCCCGGACTCCGCCGAGAAGAGACCATCACGGCTACACACGCGGTTGATGTATTTTAATTAAGATCCACTTCAGGTTTTATACAACCGGACATTAACAAATTCCCATCTGCCCATAACCGTGGGCACGGTTTTCGAAAGTTTAGATCCCTGTAGGGGTGTCCCCACTTAGCCCATCACAAGCTCTCATGGTCAACGAAGGATATTCCTTCTCCCAAGACAATCCGATCAAACTCGGCATCTCGGTTACAAGACATCCTCGACAATGGTAAAACAAGTCCAGCAAGACCGATCGATGCGCCGACATCCCGATAGGAGCTGCACATATCTCGTTCTCAGGGCAACACCGGATAAGCAATCCGTACAACTAAAACCAGCCCTCGAGTTTCCCCGAGGTGGCGCTGCAAGGGGCTCTAGTTTGGACCAACACTTAGACAAGCATTGGCCCGGGGGTTTAAAATAAAGATGACCCTTGGGCTAGCCTAACCCAAGGGAAAAAGGCTAGGTGGCGAATGGTAAAACCAAGGTTGGGCCTTGCTGGAGGAGTTTTATTCAAAGCGAACTGTCAAGGGGTTCCCATTATAACCCAACTACGTAAGGAACGCAAAATCCGGGAACATAACACCGATATGATGGAAACTAGGGCGGCAAGAGTGGAACAAAACACCAGGCATAAGGCCGAGCCTTCCACCCTTTACCAATTATATAGATGCATTAATTCAATAAGAGATATTGTGATATCCCAACAAGTAAACATATTCCAACAAGGAACAACATCTCCATGTTCCAACAAGGAACAAACTTCAATCTTCACCTGCAACTAACAACGCTATAAGAGGGGCTGAGCAAAGCGGTAACATAGCCAAACAACGGTTTGCTAGGACAAGGTGGGTTAGAGGCTTGGTTCAACAATATGGGAGGCATGATAAGCAAGTGGTAGGTATTGCAGCATAGGCATAGCAAAAGAACGAGCAACTAGCAAGCAAAGATACAAGTGATTTCGAGGGTATGGTCATCTTGCCTGAAATCCCGCAAGGAAGAAGAACGAGTCCATGAAGAAGACAAACGGACGTAGACGAACGGGTCCTCACAAACGCGACGATAACCGAACCAACCCGAAGAAGCAACACCGGAAAGAAACACACAACATAGTAAACAACCAACACATGAACATGGTATGATATGCGGGATGCGGTATGCGATGCATATGCATGATTTGCAAAGGAATGATTGAACCTGGCCTCAACTTGGAAATCCAAGAGTGCCACTGGAAAGATGAGGTGATTTCGGTTGAAATCGATATAAAGATCACCGGAAACGGATGCACGGTTTGGAAATGGCAAGCAAAACAAATATGGCACCGGTCTGCGATAATCAGCAAGTGACCAACTAAATGCATCAAGATAAATATGCTACAACACTCAAACATGGCAACAAAATACATGGAAGGAATCCACTCAAGATGCTTGACAAAAGATGAACACTGAGCTACGGATAATTCATCAATTAACAGGTTCAAACAAGCATGGCAAAAGTGCAAAAGATAACATGTTTCAGACTTAGTGAAACTAACACGAGTCTGGAATTTATTATCAGGAAGCATACTTTAGAGCATGAAAACTGCAAGCTACAGGAACTTAACATGGCAAATCAAGACATGGCATGAAGCTACTCAAAGCACTTAACAATAGTCCCTTAGTGACCTTGAGCCAAACGGGGTCAGAAAATACAATTGCAAGCATGTGAACATGGAAAAAACATAAACAGATACAGACTTAGTGAAAAAACTGGAGCATGCAAAACATATTAGCAAATAGGCATGTTTACGAGCTCGATGCACTCACTACAAAGCATGGCATGCCAAACTAAGCATACACTCATCAAGAAGACATGGCATAGAAGCTAGACATGGCAAGAACAACAACATATCATGCACGGATCAATAACAACAAGCTCGGCGAAATCGCTAAACAAGTTAACAATCTGCTAGGAACATTTAATAGCAAAAGTAGAGCTCATTTGACTCAAGCTAGGATGCTACATAAATGCAAACAAAGACATGGATGGATAGGGCACCACAATGTTAACAAATCATCCTTACTGATCATCCTCAAAAGAGGCACGGATCACTAGGAAACAGCATGAACATATGGCATAACGACAAAAATAGAACAAGGACTTGGTGAAATTCTAAGTCCCTGAAATCAGCATTACCGATTACGCTACTTTGCAAGCTTGTGCTTGTCACCACAAATATCACAAAAATACATGGCAAGCACCACTGTAAAGATGGCATGGCATATAACAAAACACATGTAGAGCTCAGGGTCATAGCATGCACACATTAATCATGGCAAAAATGACAAAATGCCATTTGCTGAAACAGATCTAACAAATTCCTCACATGGCCCTCTTCCAACAGCATTTCGGGCATCAAGATGAGCTCAAATGAAAATGACGCAATGAGACGAAATGATGTACTCGTCGAGACGAACATTTTGATATGCTACACGCGCAAAACGGAGCTACAGATGCAAAGTTATGATGCGTTGAAAAATGCAAAAAGATAACTAGGAGGGGGCAAAAGTCAACCTGAGAAGTTAGGGTTCCAGATCGGATCTGGATCCGGATCGGCCGGCGCGGACTTCGAGGAGATCGCCGGAGTAGTCGCCGGAGGGGAGGGAGACGGCGGCCGGAGCTTGGGGAGGAGCGAGATCCCGCCGGAGAGAGGTCGGGGCGGCTCAGCCGGGGGCCGGCGAGGTCCGGGGCGGCGCGGCC
>NC_057809.1:377385464-377392384 GCF_018294505.1 Triticum aestivum | reverse complement strand
AGCATGGATAATAAACGATTATCATGAACAAGGAAATATAATAATAACTAATTTATTATTGCCTCTAGGGCATATTTCCAACAGTCTCCCACTTGCACTAGAGTCAATAATCCAGTTCACATCGATATGTGATTAACACTCAAGGTCACATCCCCATGTGACTAACACCCAAAGAGTTCTGGGTTTGATCATGTTATGCTTGTGAGAGAGTTTATAGTCAACGGGTCTGAACCTTTCAGATCCGTGTGTGCTTTACAAATCTATATGTCATCTCCTAGATGCAGCTACCACGCTCTATTTGGAGCCATTTCAAATAACTGTTCTACTTGGAGTTATTCAAAATTGTTGCTCCATTATACGTATCCGGTATCTCTACTCAGAGCTATCCGGATAGGTGTTAAGCTTGCATCGTCGTAACTCTTTACGTCGAACTCTTTATCACCTCCATAACCGAGAAAATTCCTTAGTCCACTAGTTACTAAGGATAACTTTGACCGCTGTACTGTGATCCATTCTTGGATCACTCTTGTACCCCTTGACTGACTCATGGCAAGGCACACTTCAGGTGCGGTACACAGCATAGCATACTGTAGAGCCTATGTCTTAAGCATAGGGGACGACCTTCGTCCTTTCTCTCTATTCTGCCGTGGTCGAGCTTTAAGTCTTAACTTCATACCTTATAACTCAGGCAAGAACTCCTTCTTTGACTGATCCATCTTGAACACCTTCAAGATCATGTCAAGGTATGTGCTCATTTGAAAGTACCATTAAGCGTTTTGATCTATCCTTATAGATCTTGATGCTCAATGTTCAAGTAGCTTAATCCAGGCTTTCCATTGAAAAACACTTTCCAAATAACCCTATATGCTTTCCAGAAATTCTACGTCATTTCTGATCAACAATATGTCTACAACATACACTCATCAGAAATTCTATAGTGCTCCCACTCACTTCTTTGGAAATACAAGTTTCTCATAAACTTTGTATGAACCCAAAATCTTTGATCATCTCATCAAAGCATACATTCCAACTCCGAGATGCTTACTCCAGTCCTTAGAAGGATTGCTGGAGCTTTGCATACTTATTAGCATCTTTCAGGATTGACAAAACCTTCCGGTTGTATCACATACAACCTTTCCTCAAGAAAATCGTCGAGGAAACAATGTTTTGACATCCTATCTGCAAGATTTCATAAACAATGCAGTAATCGCTAATATAATTCCAACAGACTCTTAGCATCGCTACGAATGAGAAAGTCTCATCGTAGTCAACTCCTTGAACTTGTCGGAAAACATATTAACGACAAGTCGAGCTTTCTTAATGGTGATACCTACCATCATTGTCCGACTTCCTTTTAAAATCCATAAGTACCTAACAGCCTTACGACCATCAAGTAGTTCTCCCAAAGTCTACACTTTGTTTTCATATATGGATCCTCTCTCGGATTATATGGCCTCGAGCCATTTTGGAATCCAGGCCCACCATCGCTTCTCCATAGCTCGTAGGTTCATTGTTGTCTAGCAACATGACTTCCAAGATAGGATTACTTACCACTCTGATGTAGTACGCATCCTTGTCATCCCACGAGGTTTGGTAGTGACTTGATCTGAAGTTTCATGATCACTATCATAAGCTTCCACTTCAATTGGTGTAGGTGCCACAGGAACAACTCCCTATGCCCTGCCACACACTAGTTGAAGAGACGGTTCAATAACCTCATCAAGTCTCCACCATCCCCCACTCAATTCTTTCGAGAGAAACTTTTCCTCGAGAAAGGACCCGATTCTAGAAACAATCCCTTATTGCTTTCAGATCTGAGACAGGAGGTATACCCAACTGTTTTGGGTGTCCTATGAAGATGCATTCATCCGCTTTGGGTTCGAGCTTGTCAGCCTGAAACTTTTTCATATAAGCGTCGTAGCCCCAAACTTTTAATCAAATGACAACTTAGGTTTCTCTAAACCATAGTTCATACGGTGTCATCTCATCGAAATTACGTGGTGCCCTATTTAAAGTGAATGTGGTTGTCTCTAATGCCTAACCCATAAAACTATTGTGGTAATTCAATGAGAGACATCATGGTATGCATCATATCCAATAGGGTGCAGTTATGATGTTCGGACACACCATCACACTATGGTGTTCCAGGCTGTATTAGTTGTGAAACAATTTCCACAATGTCTTAATTCTGTGCCAAACTTGTAATTCAGATATTCATCTCTATGATCATATCATAGATCTTTTATCCTCTTGTCACGACGATCTTTCAACTTCACCCTGAAATTACTTGAACCTTTCAATAATTCAGACTCGTGATTCATCAAGTAAATATACTCAACATCTACTCAAATCATATGTGAAGTAAGAACATAACGATATCCACTACACGCCTCAGCACTCATTGGACTGCACACATCAAAAAGTATTACTTCCAGCAAGTTGCTTTCTGGTTCCATTTTACTGAAACCGAGGCTTTTAGTCATCTTGCCCATGTGGTATGATTTGCATGTCTCAAGTGATTCAAAATCAAGTGAGTTCAAACGGTCCATCTGCATGGAGTTTCTTCATGCATATACACCAATAGACATGGTTCGCATGTCTCAAACTTTTCAAAAATGAGTGAGCCCAAAGATCCATCAACATGGAGCTTCTTCATGCGTTTTATACCGATATGACTTACGTGGCAATGCCACAAGTAGGTGGTACTATCATTACTATCTTTTGGCATGAACATGTGTATCACTACGATCGAGATTCAATAAACCATTCATTTTAGGTGTAAGACCATTGAAGGTATTATTCAAATAAACAGAGTAACCGTTATTCTCCTTAAATGAATAACCATATTGCGATAGACATAATCCAATCATGTCTATGCTCAACGCAAACACCAATCTCGATGGTAGAGGGAGCGTGCGATGCTTGATCATATCAACATTGGAAACACTTCCAACACATATCGTCAGCTCACCTTTAGCTAGTCTCCGTTCATTCCGTAGCTTTTATTTCGAGTTACTAACACTTAGCAACCGAACCGGTATCTAATACCCTGGTCCTACTAGGAGTACTAGTAAAGTACACATCAACACAATGTATATCCAATATACTTCTATCGACCTTGCCAGCCTTCTCATCTACCAAGTATCTAGGGTAATTCTGCTCCAGTGGCTGTTCCCCTTATTACAGAAGCACTTAGTCTCGGGTTTGGGTTCAACCTTGGGTTTCTTCACTAGAGCAGCAGCTGATTTGCCATTTCAAGAAGCATCCCTTTTTTCCCTTGCCCTCCTTGAAACTAGTGGTTTCAAAAACCATCAGCAATTGATGCTCCTTCTTGATTTCTACTTTTGTGGTGTCAAACATCGCGAATATCTCAAGGATCATCATATATGTCCCCGATACATTATAGTTCATCACGAAGCTCTAGCAGCTTGGTGGTAATGACTTCGGAGAAACATCACTATCTCATTTGGAAGATCAACTCCCACTTGATTCAAATGATTGTTGTACTCAGACAATCTGAGCACAAGCTCAACAATTGAGCTTTTCTCCCTTAGTTTGCAGGCTAAGAAAAATCGTCGAAGGTCTTATACCTCTTGACGTGGGCACGAGCCTGAAATCCCAATTTCAGCCCTCAAAACATCTCATATGTTTCGCGATGTTTCAAAACGTCTTCGGTGCCTCAACTCTAAGCCGTTTAACTGAACTATCACGTAGTTATCAAAACGTGTATGTCAGATGTTTGCAACATCCACAGACAACGTTCGAGGTTCAGCACACTGAGCGGTGCATTAAGGACATAAGCCTTCTATGAAGCAATGAGGACAATCCTCAGTTTATGGACCTAGTCCGCATAATTGCTACTATCAACTTTCAACTAAATTTTCTCTAGGAACATATCTAAACAGTAGAACAGAAACGTGAGCCACGACATAATTTGCGAAGACCTTTTGACTATGTTCAGGATAATTAAGTTCATCTTATGAACTCCCACTCAGATAGACATCCCTCCAATCATCTAAGTGATTACATGATCCGAGTCAACTAGGCCGTGTCCGATCATCACGTGAGACGGACTAGTCAACATCGGTGAACATCTTCATGTTGATCGTATCTACCATACGACTCATGCTCGACCTTTCGGTCTCTTGTGTTCTGAGGCCATGTCTGTACATGCTAGGCTCGTCAAGTTAACCCTAAGTGTTTTGCATGTGTAAAACTGTCTTACACCCGTTGTATGTGAACGTAAGGATCTATCACACCCGATCATCACGTGGTGCTTCGAAACGACGAACTTTAGCAACGGTGCACAGTTAGGGGAGAACACATTCTTGAAATTGTAATGAGGGATCATCTTATTTACTACCATCGTTCTAAGCAAATAAGATGTATAAACATGATAAACATCACATGCAATCAAATAATAGTGACATGATATGGCCAATATCATATAGCTCCTTTGATCTCCATCCTGGGGCTCCATGATCATCTTGTCACCGGCATGACACCATGATCTCCATCATCATGATCTCCATCATCGTGTCTTCTTGAAGTTGTCTCGTCATCTATTACTTCTACTACTATGGCTAACGCTTTAGCAATAAAGTAAAGTAATTACATGACGTTTAAGTTGACACGCAGGTCATAAATAAATAAAGACAACTCCTATGGCTCCTGCCGGTTGTCATACTCATCGACATGCAAGTCATGATACCTATTACAAGAACATGATCAATCTCATACATCACATATATCATTCATCACATCCTTTTGGCCATATCACATCACATAGCATACCCTGCAAAAACAAGTTAGACGTCCTCTAATTGTTGTTTGCATGTTTTACGTGGCTGCTATGGGTTTCTAGCAAGAACGTTTCTTACCTACGCAAAACCACAACGTGATATGCCAATTGCTATTTACCCTTCATAAGGACCCTTTTCATCGAATCCGACCCGACTAAAGCGGGAGAGACAGACACCCGCCAGCCACCTTATGAAACTAGTGCATGTTTGTCGGTGGAACCGGTCTCACGTAAGCATACGTGTAAGGTTGGTCCGGGCTGCTTCATCCCACAATACCGTCGAATCAAGATAAGACCAGTAATGGCAAGCATATTGAACAAACTCAACGCCCACAACTTCTTTGTGTTCTACTCGTGCATAGAATCTACGCATAGACCTAGCTCATGATGCCACTGTTGGGGAACGTAGCAATAATTCAAATTTTCTACGTATCACCAAGATCAATCTATGGAGTCATTTAGCAACGAGGGAGGAGTGGATCTACATACCCTTGTAGATCGCGCGCGGAAGCGTTCAAGAGAACGGGGTTGATGGAGTCGTACTCGTCGTGATCCAAATCACCGATGATCCTAGCGCCGAACGGACGGCACCTCCGCGTTCAACACACGTACGGAGCAGCGACGTCTCCTCCTTCTTGATCCAGCAAGGGGGAAGGAGAGGTTGATGGAGATCCAGCAGCACGACGGCGTGGTGGTAGAAGTAGCGGGATTCCAACAGGGCTTCGCCAAGCGCTGCAGGAGGAGGGAGATGTGTCATGGGAGGGAGAGGGAGGCGCCAGGGCTTAGGTATGGTTGCCCTCCCTTCCCCCCGCTATATATAGGGCCAAGGGAGAGGGGGAGGGTGCAGCCTTGCCCCTTCCTCCAAGGAAGGGTGCGGCTAGGGAGGAGTCCTTCCTCCCCAAGGCACCTCGGAGGTGCCTTCCCCCTTTAGGACTCTTCCTTTCCCCTCTTCTCTTGGCGCATGGGCCTCTTGGGGCTGGTGCCCTTGGCCCATATAGGCCAAGGCGCACCCCCTACAGCCCATGTGGCCCCCCGGGGCAGGTGGCCCCACCCGGTGGACCCCCGGGACCCTTCCGGTGGTCCCGGTACAATACCGGTGACCCCGAAACTTGTCCCGATGGCCGAAATAGCACTTCCTATATATAATTCTTTACCTCCGGACCATTCCAGAACTCCTCGTGACGTCCGGGATCTCATCCGGGACTCCGAACAACTTTTGGGTTACCGCATACTAATATCTCTATAACCCTAGCGTCACCGAACCTTAAGTGTGTAGACCCTACGGGTTCGGGAGACATGCAGACATGACCGAGATGACTCTCCGGTCAATAACCAACAGCGGGATCTGGATACCCATGTTGGCTCCCACATGTTCCACGATGATCTCATCGGATGAACCACGATGTCAAGGACTTAATCAATCCCGTATACAATTCCCTTTGTCTAGCGGTACGATACTTGCCCGAGATTCGATCGTCGGTATCCCGATACCTTGTTCAATCTCGTTACCGGCAAGTCTCTTTACTCGTTCCGTAACACATCATCCCATGATCAACTCCTTGATCACATTGTGCACATTATGATGATGTCCTACCGAGTGGGCCCAGAGATACCTCTCCGTCACACGGAGTGACAAATCCCAGTCTCGATTCGTGCCAACCCAATAGACACTTTCGGAGATACCTTTAGTGTACCTTTATAGCCACCCAGTTACGTTGTGACGTTTGGCACACCCAAAGCACTCCTACGGTATCCAGGAGTTGCACAATCTCATGGTCTAAGGAAATGATACTTGACATTAGAAAAGCTTTAGCATACGAACTACACGATCTTTGTGCTAGGCTTAGGATTGGGTCTTGTCCATCACATCATTCTCCTAATGATGTGATCCTGTTATCAATGACATCCAATGTCCATGGTCAGGAAACCGTAACCATCTATTGATCAACGAGCTAGTCAACTAGAGGCTTACTAGGGACATGGTGTTGTCTATGTATCCACACATGTATCTGAGTTTCCTATCAATACAATTATAGCATGGATAATAAACGATTATCATGAACAAGGAAATATAATAATAACTAATTTATTATTGCCTCTAGGGCATATTTCCAACAAG